>NC_072420.2:10448296-10750439 GCF_028858775.2 Pan troglodytes | reverse complement strand
AAATCTGGCATAGAACACGGAAAAAGAAAAGAGAAAACTTTTTGTTTTCTTTGCCCCGGCAAAATGTATTTTGAATACATTTTGAAAATACATTTCAAAATACAAGCAAAAATTGTCAAACTAAATCCAGCAGCACATCAAAAAGTTCATTCACTATGACCAAGTAGGGTTTATTCCTGGGATATAAAGTTGATTCAACATATGCAAATTGATAAATGTGATTCACCACATAAACAGAATCAAAAACAAAAAACATAGGATCATCTCAATAGATACAGAACAAGACATCAATAAAATTCAACATTCCAGCCAGGCACGGTGGCTCACGCCTGTAATCGCAGCACTTTGGGAGGCCGAGATGGGCGGATCATGAGGTCAGGAGATCGAGACCACGATGAAACCCCGTCTCTACTAAAAATACAAAAAATTAGCCGAGCATGGTAGCGGGCGCCTGTAGTCCCAGCTACTCGGGAGGCTGAGGCAGGAGAATGGCGTGAACCCGGGAGGTGGAGCTTGCAGTGAGCTGAGATCTCGCCACTGCGCTCCAGCCTGGGCAACAGAGTGAGACTCCATCTCAAAAATAAATAAATAAATAAATAAATAAATAAATAAATAAAATTCAACGTTCCTTTTATGATAAAAACCCTCAACAGATTAGGCATTGAAGGAACATACCTCAAAATAATAAAAGTATCTATGACAAACCCACAGTCGCCATCAAACTGAACAGCAAAAGCTGGAACCACACCCCTGGAGAACTGAGACACGACACGGATGCCCACTTTTACCACTTCTATTCAGCATAGCACTGAAAGTCCTAGTGAGAGCAAACAGGCAAGAGAAAGAAACAAAAGCCATCCAAATAGGAAAAGAAATTAAACAATCTCTCTTTGCCAATGCTGTGATTCTACACATAGAAAATCCTAAAGTCTCCATCAGAAGGCTCTTTGAACTGACAAGTGAATTCAGTAAAGTTTCAAGAAATAAAAACATTGTAGGAAAATAAGTAGCATTTTTATGAACCAAAATCATTGCAGCTAATAACCAAATCAAGAACACAATCCAATTTACAATAGCCACAAAGAAAATGAAATACCTAGGAATTCATCCAATCAAGGGGGTCAAAGACCACTACAAGGAGAAGTACAAGACACTGTTGAAAGAAATCAGAGATGACACATAAATGGAAAAATATCCATGCTCATGGATTGGAAGAATCAATATTGTTAAAATGGATATACTGCCTAAAGCAATTTACAGATTCAATGTTATTCCTATCAAAATACCAATGTCATTTTTTAAATAATTAGAATGAAACCTATTATAAAATTCATCTGGAACCACAAAAGAGCTTGAATAGCCAAAGCAATCCTAAGCAAAAAGAAAAGCCAGAGGTATCACATTGCCAGACTTCAAACTGTACTATAAGGCTACAGTGATCAAAACAGTGTGGTACTGATACAAAAACAGACACACAGACCAGTGGAAGAGAATACAGCACCTAGAACTAAATTTGCCCACTTACAACTATGTGACCTTTGAAGAAGCTGACAAAAACAAGCAATGGAAAAAAAATCCCTATTCAATAAATTGTGCTGTGGTAATTGGCTAGCCATATACAGAAGATTGAAATTGGACCCCTGCCTCTCAATATAGATGAAAATTAACTCAAGATAGATTAAAGATTTATGAGTAAGACCTAAAACTATAATAATACTAGAAGAAAATCTAAGAAGTACCCTTTTTGATATAGGCTTTGGCAAATGGATGACTGAGTTCCCAAAAGCACTTGCAACAAAAACAAAAATTGACAGGTGGGATCTAATTAAACTAAAGAGCTTCTGCCTACCAAAGGAAACTATCAACAGAGTAATCAGACAACTTAAAGAATGGGAGAAAATATTTGCAAACTATGCTTCTGATAAAGGTCTAATATCCAGCATCTGTAAGGAATTTAAACAAATCTACAAGCAAAAAATCCAAAAAATCCACCTAAAAAATGGGCAAAGGACATGAACAGACATTTCTCAAAAGGTGACGTAACAAGCAGACAAGAAACATTAAAAATTGCTAAACTTCACTAATCATCACATAAATTCAAATGCAAAAACCACAATGAAATATCGTCTCACACCAGTCAGAATGGCAATTATTAAAACTTACAAAAAACAACAGATGTTGAGAAGTCTGTGGAGAAATGGGAACACTTATACATTGTAGGTGGGAATACAAACTAGTTCAGCCACTGTGGAGAGCAGTTTGGAGATTCTTCAAACAACTTAAAATAGAACTACCATTTGACCCAGCAATCCCACTATTGAGTATATATACCCAAGGGAAAATAACTTATTTTATCTAAGAGACACATGCACCCGTATGTTCATTGCAGCACTATTCACAATACCAAAGCAATAGAATTAACCTAGGTGTCCATCAATAGAGAAATGGGTAAAGAAAATATGGTATGTATACATCACAAAAAACAATGCAGCCATAAAAATGAACAAAGTCATGTTCTTTGTGGCAACATGAATGGAGCTGGAGACCATTATCCTAAGTGACCTAATAGAAGAACAGAAAGCCACATACCACATCTTCTCACTTATAGATGGTAGCTAAACATTGAATACATGTTAAGATAGGAACAATAGACATTGGGGACCACTAGATTGGGGAGGAAAGGTAGGGGTTGTGGGCTGAAGAACTACCTGTTGGGTACTGTGTTTACTGCCTGGGTGGTAGGATCACTGGGACTCCAAGCCTCAGCATCACACAATTACTCATGTAACAGTCTTTCATTAACCTATAATAAAAGTTGGAATTAATTTAAAAAACAAAACAACTACACTGTTTCATTGCTCTAGATTTCTTTTTGTCTCCATTTAATTATGGAGAGACTTGCAGAGACAGAAATGACTGTCACGTGTTCTTATACACACAAAGCCCTAGAAACAGGAGCCACAGCACATCATGCACTGGGGCCATATGGGGAAGTACCAGAGTCAGTGAAGGCAAAAGGAGCAAGACTAAAGCATGAGCCAGAGCCTTTAATATGGTTTTCCTTGGAAGGAATGAGTGAGACAGTGTAAGCAGCTGAACAGGTTTAAGACTGCGTAGTGTGAGTACTTTTTGTGTAATTTAGTCCCTAGTGTTCCAGCACCTGATTCTGGGGTGACGAAAGCAGAGGGATAATGTCCCAGACCACAGGAGCCATATAATAAGAGTCAAGTGAGGGTGTGGATTCTGGATTGGTTGGTTTGCATATAAATAACATGCTCATAGGCAAGTTGTTTAGTATTTCTAGAAATTAGCTAACCCTAGGAGGAGCACTCTGTCTTGAAACCCATATGGTCTCACGATGTCAAAGCAAAACAAAAACAATAACCATGATTAATACAGCAAGATGGAATAAGCTATATATTGCCTTAAGGAAGAAGTTACTTGGCTCTCTATGGCTGATCGTCATAACCTGAAAGATTTGTTCTCTTGACTTGAGTTGGACAACTGGGGTTTTATTTCTGAAGCATTTTTTAGGAACTACTCATTGTTCTTGTTTTTGTCATAGTAGTCATGATGCTGGCCAATTGCATTCAACTCAGTCTTAACTTCCTTTTTATAGCAGCCCTCTCACCAGATGATTGCCCTTACTACAAAACTGCAAAAAGTTCAAGAACATCTCATAATATGGTTGACAATAGAGACAACTAAACAGTCTCTAAGTCGTGAAGATTTGAATCTCTAAACTTCCCTGAATTGGCTTGGTCAATGCCTCACAAGCTAGTTAGTGACAAAATGGGAGGAGGGGTAGCCAGACCATATATAAGAATAGAGCTCTGACCCACATCTTTGTAGCAACCAGCCTGGGAAGCCAAACCACAGCCTCTGCATCAACCAGCCCCAAATGAATAGGATTTAGTTAATGATTGCCAGGTTCCCTATTTTTGCCCCCGCTGCCAACTCAGGACCCATCAGAGAAAGTCAAGTATGCTTTCTGACTGATCACATAAGATGCTCCATTTCCCCTTATTTATTTAGTCCATCTTCAGCTTTCCCATACAACCTTAAAGCAGAACATATCCAAAAGCTTTCCTTTTCCAAGTACAAAACTTTCCTATTCCTCAGCCTTTCTTTGAGTCTCTGCAAAACATATAAGATGACAGCTGACTTTCTTGTTATAAAAAGTCTGAATAAATATAGATTCTCTCTGTTATTATTAAGTGTTATTTATTTCCACAATCTACAAAAAATCATCAGGCAGGGTACTATTTAAAGATGCAATATTGAAAAATTCCACATAAAATCGGGAAAAAAGAAATAATGTTCATCTCACTACTATTCTTCTACACATTACTGTAAGCACTAACCATTATAAAAAGAAGAAAAATAAAGGGCATAATGATTGAATAGGAAAAACAAAACTGTCTTTACTTGAAAATGAGATGATTATGGAAAAAAAACTAAGGAATACATTTCAAAAGCTACTAGAACCAAATAATATATATATATGAAATTTATAGCAAACAAGGTTAATATATAAAAGTGCATGTTGAGTGTTCCTTATCCAGATATCTGAAATCTGAAATGCCCTAAAAGCTGAAACTTTTTGAGAGCTGACGTGATGCTCAAGGAAATGTTCACTTAAGCATTACAGATTTTGGATTTCTGGATTAGCACTACTGAATTTGTAAGTATAATGTAGATATTCTGAAATCTGAAAATAATTTGAAATCTGAAATACCTCTGGTCCCAAGCATTTTTTAACTCACTATATGTGCTCATTTTTTTAAACAAATACCTATTAAGCAGACACTATGAACAAAAACTGTGAAAACATTGGAAATACATAAGTAATCAAGGCAGAAGGGCCTCTTGTATTAAAAATAAATGAAGGAGGACACTAGTTAAAGTGGTAAGGACAGATTTTAATCATTTAATAATAATGATTGCAACATGGAACATGGAAAAGAGTGCAGCATGAGTTGAACTCAACTTCAATTTGTATATTGGCAACTGATTGTTTTATTTTATTTTAGATTCTAGGGGTACATCTGAACGTTTGTCACATGGGTATACTGTGTGATGCTGAATATTGAACTTCTAATGATCTCATCGCCCATGTAGTGAACATAAGACCCAACAGACAGTTTTTCAACAGTTGGCCATCTCCCTCTCTCTTCCCTTTTGGAATCTCCAGTGTTTATGGTTCCCATCTTTGTGTTTTTGGGTACCAAATGTTTACCTCCTACTTATAAGTGAAAACGTGGTATTTAGTTTGCTGTTTTTGCGTTAATTCAACAAGCATTTTGGATAAGCAGTTCTTAACCGGTAAAATGTGTTGTTGCATACTAATAATGAATCATTAAAACATAATAATAAATTCTATTCACAATAGAATAATCACAAGCATATAATTCTTAGGAATAAAGGCAACAAAATATGCGTAGGACTTTTATCTAGAAGCTAAAAGTATTATAGAGAAATTTTAAGAAAAAATAGAAAACGTAGATCTATACATGTTCTTATTGATATGTTATTTATATTAAGATATCCATTCACCTTATATTGATCTACAAATGTATTAGAACTCTGATGAAAATCACATCAGATTTTACTGCAAAATAAAAATAAACAATGTGATGTCAAGATGTATATACATATGCAGAAATACAAAGGAACATAGGTAATTTAACCAATCTTGGAAAAGAATATAATCGAAGAAGTAACATTAAATTATGTTAAGATTTTTAAAGCTGCATGTTAAAAAATGGAGCATCCATAAATATGTTCATGTTTAACATAGATGATGAACTGATTTTCTATGAAGACAAAGGACAATAGAAAACACATATTTTTACAACAAATCTGAAACAACTAGATAAATTTATGAAAATCAAATTAATTTTTTTATTTCTAACTTTTTCTGTTGCCCAGGCTGGAGTGGTGCAATCATAGCTCACTGCAGCCTCGAACTCCTGGGCTCAAGAAATCCTCCTTCTTCAGTCTCCTAATGCATTGGGGTTACAAATGTGAGTCATCATGCTTAGCCTAACGTCAATGTTTATCCCATATCATTTACAAATTTGTGATGAATCCAATTTGAGATGCTCATAAACATAAATATGAAACATAAATATAAAAACTAATACTATAAAGCATATAAGAGAACAATCTTGCATCTTAGGGAGGCAAAATATTACATCTTTAGGGAGGCAAAAATATTTCAGACAAAACAAACAGAAAATGTAGCCATAAAGGAAAAAATTATATAAATAGGGCTTCCTCAAAATAAGATTTTCTACTCATCAAAAGAAAGCATTGAAAAAAATTAAAAGGCAGGACACAGAATCAGAGGAATTATTTTTAATACATACAAATGACTTAGAAGATCTTAATAAGTAATACTATTCAGTAATAAAATGTCTAACAGCCTCTCCCCAAATAGGCATGGGTCTTGAATATCTTACAAAGGAAGATATGCAATGTCACATGAACAGGCATTGGACATCATTATTCATTAGGAATATGCAAATATACATGACAATGACAGCCATTGCACATTCACTAGAAATTATTTAAAGAAATTTTAAAATACTGACAATACCAAAAATTATAGATATGTAGCAACTGGAAGTCTTTTTGTTTCTTGAGTGTAAAATGGGGCAAACACTCCAGAGAACAGTTAATTATTTTCTTATAAAGTTTAAAATATATTTTTCTTTGACCCAGTAAGTTTTTTCTCTGTTATGTACACAAAAGAAATAATAACTGATGCCACAATAAAGATTTATTCAAAACTTATTAGAACGGTTTTATTCTTAAAACTAAACCTTGAAACAACCCAAACGACCTTCAATAAAGGAATGGATACACGAATTGTATATATTCATACAGTGGACACTACAGTACTCAGAATTAACAACAACAACAACAAATCAGATATTGACGTGTAACAAAATGTCTGGGCCTCTATAAAATATTATATTGAATAAAATAAAAAAGTTGAATATCTATTCTTACTATGTTGAACAAATTTAAAAAAAAATTACATGGCATAAAGTTCCATTTATATGACATTCCAATAGAGGCAAAACTAATCCATGGTTATGAAAATAAGAATGGATTAAAGATTTGATGTGTGAATGAGATTTAAGTGGAAAGGCATGAAGGAATTTTTGAGGTGAGGAAAATGCCTGTAGCTTGAATCGGTATTGATTATATGGGTCTTTGTATTTGTCCAAAGTTATTGAATTGTAAACTTTAGATCTGTGCATTTCACAGTTAAAAAAAATTTACCTCACCAGTGAAACTCTGTCTACCTAAAGTCTGCAGAAAGCATAACTCAAGAATTTAACATAAGGTCCCCTAATCACATGAAGGTAAGAAACAGCCATCTTTTAAACATTTAAAAAGTCAGGGGAATAAAAATCCAGGAGTTTTTTTTTTTTTGAATAACTATTAAACTTATGCCAGTGAAAGAAAATAAAATTAATTTTCACAAAAGTTGATATACATGACTGAGGATTAAATCTATATTGATATTGTTGAGATTAAAATACAACGCAATTTTAATAAACATTTAAAACATGGACATGGTGTCCCTAACAATTTGTTGATAGGGGAGAGGATAATATAAAAATTAATTTTATGAATCCCACATAAGTACTTGTTAAAAACATATGCCTCGTTCTTTTTATTTAGGAATCACTCACAGAAAGCACACATTCTTTGCTTCTGCACTAACTCTGGAATTCAATATTAGAAGGCTCAACTGCCATGAATATAAATCAAATTCATCTGCATCCCCTATATCAGACTAAATGTGTTTGTTTCTCACTATTCTGCTATATTCCTTGTATTAATTTTAATAGAATCAAAACTGAGATATGGAAGAGGATGTTATATATTGAACACCTTTTCTTCCATCTAGCGTACCCAATATTTGCCGCGTAGGCCAGAAATATAATAATTAGAAATGCGTCTTTATTTGGGGTCCTTACTTCATTCACAATTCTAGATAGTCTTCTAGTTATGACAAAGTCTAAGAATTTTATTTTTAAATAAATTATTATCATATTTTTCTGTTACCATTTTTTGGTTGGTTTTCCATGCAGTTTGTGCCTACTTCCAGGAGGAAGACACCTACACACATTTACTCTTCTCTACTTTCTTTGCAAATTTGAATATGAAAAAGAGAGCAAGGAATTGCCAAAAGCTGGTTACTCCAAGACCCTAGGCATTCTGTCAAAATCTAACTTGGATGATCATGTAAAATACTCATCATTTTATTAATATCAGTATGTTCATTCAAATGGTAACAAGATTTTCACTTGATTTCTAAATCATTGATCTTAAGTGAAAAATATCAAAATAGAGGACTTCACAAATATTATCATTTAGAACATCCTCACTTTAAACAATCTAAAGTTATTTTTAATGTTGAATCAATCATACTCTGACCTTCTCCATAGGAAAGGAAAATGTAAATATCCCAGACAGCAGAGAGCAAACTGTCATAAAAATAAAACTGTACTTTCAAATGGCTGTAGTCCACAGCACAGCTCTAACCCAAATTGTCATTTCAGCTGCTTCACATTATTAGAAAATACTTACCTTCTAGCTTTGAACATGAAAGAAAAGTACTCTTAGTCTATCAGCTTCCCTAACTAGGAGATTCACGTATTTGTTGGGGTCATATAAAGAAACTGATAGTGCAATTTAATAAGGATAATGCAGAGAAGGTTTGGAGATTCTTTGCAAAGCTGTTGATGGGATGAGAAAGAACACAAGAGACTGCAGTAACCTTGGGTTAGAGTGATTTTTATCACCCCTAGTTTGAAAGGGCCAGTGGCAAAACAAGTTTACTAACTTTAGGATAAAGTAGACTCATCAGGAAAAGAGCAACCACCTAAGCTTAAGGGACAAAGCCAATCACCCGTGGGAAGCCAGTGTTAAAAATACTTGATCTTGCTCTCTGCTTTCCTGAGAATACAAATCATTCACTTTAACTCATTGAATTCACTCAGCAGTCAGAAGAAAAGGAAGCCTCTTGTTGGAATTCATACTAAGAAGATCAGAAAGTGTAGTGGAAAAGAGAGGACTAGAACTGCAGTGCAAGTAGAAGTCAGTGTCCAAAAAGAAGTGTATTTGTATTGTTCATTTGACCTCATTTATTTTAGTATGCAAGCGTATGCTTAAAAATATTTCAGCCTTCTTTTTACTATATATGCAACTCGTCATTATTTATTGAGAGATTATATATCCATCATTACTTCAATGATCTCATTTTTAGCTTTCCTCTTCTTTATTAATGGATGCAGTAACTTCTGGCATTCCCCTGAGAATATTAATTCTACTTATTTGGAAGTACTCTTTTTATTGCTCTCTGCTGTCTTTCTTTTGTATTTTATACATCTTTCATTTGCTCTATGTTATTTTAAATCTTACCCTATGCACTTACAATGATGGCACTTCTCTGAATGACTGTTGATTTTCTTCCTTTCTTTCTTTTTTTCATGTTGTCTGCATTTTTTTTCAAGGTGAGTTTCTGCTAGACTGTTATTACTGAGCAATCCTTTGGTGGAGAAGGAGGTTCATGCTGCTACAGGCCACAATTTGCCTCATTTGCAGTCAGATCAGGCTTTTTGTCAGAGAGAGGACATGCCCATTAGGCAATATGTATTCAGATATTTCCAACTGATCGCTGCCTTTTCTTTCTGATTCAAATTCCCATTCTCAATATATTTACCTAATGTATGCCTCCCTTTTGCCTTTTTAAGCAAAACTAAAAAATCAATACCCTTGAAAAAATTGATTAATTTGGCTAACTTAAATTTAAAGTCTTCACTTCTAGCAAAATAGTTTTACTACATGTTTTTTACTATGAGAAAATATGTAAACTATGTATACCAAAGCGAATCTATAAATAATTTAGAAAAATAAAAATATTTCAATAGAAAAGTGGGAAAATGTAAAAATAGGTACTTACTGGAAGAATCAAGAGATTAGTTCTAAAGACCTTAATTATTTATTTAAACTAATTTAATTAAAATTTTAAAAATAATTAAATTTTTCAATAATCAAGTAAAACAAATTAAACAATGGAACCTTTTATTTTGAGATGCAAAAGCATGAATCAAAGACATCTGTAAAGCTTAAATGTATTCAGATTGTAAAGCTAACCCATGTAAACCAAACTAGGCCAGGAATTAGACTATATTAGTGCCCCAGACTCCCCCAAGTGTCCCTTCCTAAAAGAAGCTCCTCTCACCCTAAGTTTTATGTATAATTTTTTTGCTGTGCTTCAAAAAGGTATAGCATGTATGCATCTCTGAACAACATACCTTAGTTTTTTTTGGCCTGCTTTGATAATTACTATGAAATCCTCTTTCTGTATTATTTTGTGCCACACTCCTTTTGTTCAACATATGTTTATGAGTGACAGCCCTGTTGTTGCAAGCAGTTGTAATTTATTTATTTTCACTGCTCTATAATATTTGATTGTTTATATAGATGAGAATTTTCTATTTTATTCCTTATATACATTTGTGTTATTTTAAAGTTTGGGTGCTTAGGAGCAAAGTCAATATGAAAATACTTGGACATATGCTCTCAGAATTATATGCATAAGTTTATCTACAACATATAACTATCCAAGGAATTTTAGGAGCAAACATATGTGGATACTTATTTAATCATAGACTAACTTTTTTTCAAATCAATTGTATCAATTTATACTTCTTCCTGTGGTACCTAAGATTTCATAAAATTATACTTTCAATCCATGGGTTTAGCAAAATAATTCAAAGTTTAATAATATCAAATTGACATCTATAATTTAAGACCACTTTAGATGAAAATTTTTGATATCTATTAAATTTTACAATGTGAATAACTTATAAGCACAATTTTCCTTAACTCATCATCTGTCTTATGAAATACTAACATATGTGCAATAAAATGCAATAGGATGTCAATTACAGCTTTTTAAAAATAGTCAAAAGCCCATTAAATAGATTAAATGTCCACCAATAGAGAAATGGCTAAGTAAATATGACATATCTAAGAGTTAAAGAAATGATAAAGATTAACATGTGTTGAATCACTAAGATTTCCAATACATATTAAATTGAAAAATAAAAACACATTATTGTGGTTAAAAATACACAAAGTATTAGATTATCAAATCAGACTCACATGCATCCGAGATCTTATGCAAACTTAACTAATAATTTTATGGATAAAAATTATTGTGAGGTACAGGTGGAGCAAGGTAAGGTCAGATAGCACTGTGAGAATCCCTGGGTCCTTTCCTCCCACATCAGATATGCTTTGAACAAGGATAATAGATGATGATTCTGAGTAAGATGTGCAGTCATCTCACTTACACAGAGGAGATATTTAGATCACAAAATATCTCATTTTGTCTTTAGATGGTCCAGGAAACTATGCCCCATGAGTCAAAGAGATTTAGGTTTTATTAGAAACAACCCTAGAAAAGAAATCACAGCACATACATTCTTCTAAAAGCATTCTGTAGGTAAGATATTCCTTCCTGGAAACCTCTTAGTTTGTTTGCCAAGAGGTTAGCCAGTTATATGGTTACCAAAAAACCTGCCTTCTTTGTCTCCAGCATGTTTCTTATTAAAGAGAATGAATGAATTGCAGAACTATTGTTTGCACATTTACTTTTAAATGGTTTATCAGTAAAATATGTGAGAATACATTTTTAAAATGAACTTATGTGATTGCTTTGGAAAATGTCTGGAAATACGCAAACCACACTGATAATAATGGCCTTCTGGGGATGAACCAACACACAATAGGTTTACTGGTAATCGTTTGATTTTTTTCAAAAGTACTACATTCCTGTATAATTTGCATGATTAAAATGTATTTAATATAATTTCCACCCATGATAATTTTCTTGTGTATAAATAGGACATTGCTCTTGCTATTAGCAGCTATATACTGTAATATTTCTAGTTGAACCACAGGGTTTAGCAGACTTCAGCCCATACACTGAACCTGTCCTATTGCCTGTTTTTATACAACCTGCAGCTAAGAATGTTTTTATATTTTTTGAATAATACAAAAATATCAACAGAAGAATAATAGTTCATAACACAAAATTAACAAAATTTAACATTTGTGTCTATGAATAAAGTTGATAATATTGTAGCCACAGCCATTTGTTTGCATATTGTCTACTTTCTTGTTACAACAGGGTTTAGCAGTTGTGACAGAGACTTCTACAATGTTCCCAAAGCCTAAAATATTTACTGTCTTACCCTTTATAGAAATAAATACTTTGCTGACACTGTGACTCATAATAATGTTTGCAACTACTTTTTGAATAAGCTCAGAAGTTTACAGACACACACTCCTAAAATATTTGTTATATTGCTCTTTATAGAAATAATTTGCTTATCCCTGTGAATTAGAGTGATGTATACAATTGATTTTTGAATAAGTTAAAAAATTTAGCTGGGGCGGTGCCTCACACCTGTAATCCCAGCACTTTGGGAGGCTGAGGCGGGCAGATCACCTGAGGTCGGGAGTTCAAGACCAGCCTGACCAATGTGAAGAAACCCAGTCTCTACTAAAAATACAAAATTAGCTGGGTGTGGTGGCGCATGCCTGTAATCTCAGCTACTCAGGAGGCTGAGACAGGAGAATCGCTTGAACCTGGGAGGCGGAGGTTACAGTGAGCCGAGATTGCACCATTGCACTCCAGCCTGGGCAACAAGAGCGAAACTCAGTCTCAAAGAAAAAAAAAAAAAAACTTTACACACACACACAAACATGGATTATGGATTGAGTTGCATGTATTTGAATATTAGTTTTGTTATTCTTGCAACTTATTAGGGGGTTTGACACTTTTTCTAAATTACAGTTGGGTGAAATTTTTGCAATTGATAAATTGCTAGATAACATAATCTAGCTCATATTATATGATAACTTTAGATGTTAAATCAGTAATAAACCTTATGAAGATCTATGTTTCTAGGAAATAATTACTTCAACAAGAAGGGAAAGTAAAGAAGGTAAAACAAAATATAAGATGAAATAAAATAAAGATGGGAATTGAATGCCATAGAAGTGTGGAAGTTGGAGGGAAAGTTTCTAAAATTATTTGGATAAAAAGGAAGCCATATATTTTACTGAATCTTCTAGATGGGTTTTGATTCTGTATCCTTTCATACTCATGTACTATGCCATTTTTTTCAACTTTTCATTCCACTTGTACTTCCTAACTTATGATGAATTTACCTATATAGAGTCCTTTTATCATTTAGACTAAAATTGTATTTATTTGAAGGTAAGAACGGTCATATAATTCTTAGTTGTTTTCAGAATTGAAAACATGGTTGAGGCCAGGCACGGTGTCTCTCATCTGTAATCCTAGCACTTTGAGAGGCCGAGGCGGGGGGACTACGAGATCAGGAGTTCAATACCAGCCTGACCAACATGGAGAAACGCGGTCTTTACTAAAAATACAAAATTAGCTGGGCATGGTAGTGCACACCTGTAATCCCAGCTATTTGGGAGGCTGAGTAAGGAGAATCGCTTGAACCCTGGAGGCAGAGGTTGCAGTGAGCCGAGATCACGCCATTGCACTCCAGCCTGGGCAACAAGAGCAAAACTCATCTCAAAAGAAAAAAAAAAAAAAGAAAACATGGTTGAAAGTCAATATCCATGTGATAAATTGAGTTAGAATGCCAATGAGAGCTTAGCTAATATAAAGGTGATGGAATTCACTATCAAAACTTTTCAGAGACTTAGAAAAATATGGAAAATTAGAGAAAATGTAACAGAATGAGGCTTGAAATCAAGATAATTAAACTGCAAACTTTAAGAAGGCAGGAAAGATATCCTTTACTTAGTTTGTCTTGTCCAACTAATGGTTAGTTGAATGCCATGCACATAACGCATCCCTCTGAGTACTTATTGAATAAATGTAGAATGTCATTCTGGAATAAATTGAGGCAAGAAACTAGAGGGATAGCAGTGTGAAAAGTGAGATTAATTTATTTGGTATAGAGTCAGTAAATTTAAGTGGGCCACTTGAAACAACAAGCTTAAAAGAAAACCAAATAAGCATTTTCAATGCATAGAAATGCAACCATTTTTCTCCTTCTGTACTTTATCCATTCAAACATTGCTTGAAAAAAATATAACTTTCAGTCTTGCTTTTTTATCTCCACCAAACTCAGATAATTTTGGTCGTTGATGACCTTTCTAAGCTAATTCCTATTTTAGAATGCTATGGACGAATGAATCTCAAAACTTCTTTTGACCAATTTATTTTATTCCATTTCCTAAGGAATAGAAACTTTTTACCTCCAACCCAGGGGAGCTATGAAACAAACTCCTCATTTATTTCCAATCTAAACACATTTGATAAAACAGGCAGAGGAATTTTTTATCAGATCCGTATTTTAAGTTTTCATGACTGTTGTTCAATTGTTTCCATTCTTCTTCATAAATATGTAGAGGCTTAAAATTCTTTTCTGAAAAATAAACTGCTACTTTAAATGATTTTAACTCATTTTTATAATACCTTTTTTTATTCTCTGATGATCTCTTGCTGTTTTTCTTTCTCTAGAAATGTTCTAAGAATAAATTAGCTGATATACTAAGAAAGGTTCACAAAATGAGTCCTTCACCTATACAGCACCTCTTCTAAATAACAGAGAGATTACAAATCCAATGTATTTGAACTCTGAGTTGTCTATATGTGTAGTGTTAAAAAATGTAGCTGTCAGTTTTAACAGCTTTTCCCCTGAGATTTCAGTGGCTAGCTAATGATCTCTTTTAAGGATTAGGGCAATTTCTAGATAGTGAAATGGCAGGAAAACTTATCAAATACATATTTTTCCATTATAGTATTCTGAGGACTGTAAAGTCTTACTCAATGTATATCACTTTTAATTTTTAGGATACATAGAAATATTTGCTAGTAGAAATAAATGGCAACTGTTTACTTGAAGATGGTTTAGAAAGATGCTTTTCTCTTTTAATTTGAATTGCTACTTTAAATGTCATCACATGTATTTCAGTATTGTCTATGCCAACTTTGTACCTGAAAAACAGTATTATGAATTGGGCATTATATTCCATCTTCATAAATTAAAAAAGAAACATAATAACTAGTGAAGTGGAATGAGGAAGGTGTGGGGAGACACTGAATTTTTCAAAAGTAGTAATAAATTCAAGCATGTAGCTTAATATATCATAACTTAAATGATTTAAATTAGGTATATGTTTATACCAATAAGTTTTAAATTCTTAATTCTAACCTCATCAAGTACCAACAAAGAATGCCCTTCCATATTAATACACTTTGGGAATTAAGATAAAGTATATGTAATTAAATCATCAAACTCCTTTTGTTGTTTAGCAGGTAGTTTGATATAATAAGAGAAATTGTGTTCTCATTATATATTGGTCACAATGAATGAATGTAAAACCTTAATCAGGCTATCTGACTTCTTTTAGTGACATTACCCTTTTTGCAACCAACACATCAAATTAGTAATATTTATCCTACAAAAATAATGTGAAGATAAATGAGATAACATATATAATAGTCACAAATACTTATTGAATAAAGCTGTTTTTATTTATATATTTCTATGTACTTACTAGATATGTTCTTATTAAATATTTTCTTATGGTATTATGTCAAGTCTTTTACTTCTTTTTTTATATTTAGTATATTATAGAACTCATCATCCAATAAAATTGTAATACAATTTTCTTGATTTACTAATCCTAGGTGAAAAATATATATATATATATATATATGTTGTCTTCTCTGTTTGAATTATGCTTAGTGGATGGCATTTTCAATAATCTCTCTGATTCTTCCTTTTCCTGTTTAAACTACTCTCATTCTCATTGTGGCCTAGGTTTCTTTCTCCCTAATATTGACTTCAGAAGGCTAAGTTTCTAATATAATAACAATTTGAGTCTTTACCACTTCTCCCTAGAATCGTGATTTAGACTAGGTTATTAGAGTAAACAATATGATTCCAAATTTTTTCTTTTTTTTAATGGGCTAGCATCCAAAAAGCTTAAGAATTCTTGGGGGAAATGACATAATTAAGCTAGATTATTTTAATTTAAATTCAGAATTAAAAATCATTTTCAATAGCTTCTTTGTCTTAATTTAACAAGCTTTTGTTGAACATTGATTATATTTTGAATTCTATTTTTTCTTTTATTTTTAGTTGGCACATAATTATACATATTTATAGGATACAGAGTGATATTTTGATACATGTATATAATATGAAATAATCTAAGAGTAATTAGCATATCTATCACCTTGTACATTTGTCATTTCCTTGTGATGTGAATATTCAGAATTCTGTCTGGTACGTTTTTTAAAAAATTCACTAAATTATTGTTAACTTAATTCACCCTACAGTGCTACAGAACACTAGAGCTATTCCTCCCTTCTAGCTACAACTTTGTTACAAAGTTAACTTTGCTTACCAACCTCTTTCCATCCTCTTCTTATTCCCATCCTTTCCAGCCTCTGATAACTACAATTCTACTTGTTACTTTTATAAGTTCATTTTTAGCTCCCACATATAAGTGAGAACATGTGGTTTTTCTCTCTCTGTGCCTGTCTTATTTCACTTAACGTAATGTCCTCCAGGCTCATCCACGTTGTAACTAATAACATGATTTCAATTCATTACAAAACTTAAAAGGATACTCAACAGTGCCAAACATTCTATTTTAGTTTCCCAATGCATTCACTCCCACAGCATTCATAACAATAACCTTCCACAAAGTTACCACATGTCTTATGCTAAATTGACAAGATCTCCCAATATTAAGTAAATTCTGTCCTTAGCTCTCCCTCTCATTTTAGTATTATCATTCTCATTAATGAATAATTCCCTTTTTGTTAAAAGTTTACATTGACCTACCGTTGTCCTTCAGTTATCAACTTACTTTGTATTCTTTCTTTGAAAGAAATCAGTCAAACAATAGACAGTCTCCTTCAATATTTCCTGTACTGTCTTCAACCCACTTAGCTGAGTACTTTCTTTTTTCTCTACTTACTCACTTTTTCCCGAGTGTTCTCAAGCATTTTCATGGGTTTAAAGGCCAGTTACATGATAGCATCTCAGAATATTTCCAATTTTGGTATCTTCTCTGAGTTAGAGCTTTGCATAGTCATCTACTTACTTAATATCAAATGTGGATTGTTTTATAGACAACTGAAATTCATAATGTTTTAAGTAGAGTTTTGTTATTTTCTCTGCTTCCCAGTTTGTGTGTGTATGTTTGTTTGTTTACTTCAGCTGGTGTTCCCATTGATTTTATCTTATCTAATACACCAAAACCCTATCAGTAGCTCTTTTCTTCAAACTTGCACATATCTTAAATATGTATTTCATTATTTTGAACAAGGTCTCCACCTTCTTGTCCTTTCACTTTAATAGTTTTCTAATTCATTTCCTTATGTTTATTCTTGTCCCAGTAAAAATTATTCTTGGTTTAAGAGGCAGAGATATATATGTATTATAAACACAGGGAAACAAATTAGATATAAACCAATTATTATAAACCAATGTAATAATAATAATATATATTACATTTTTTTCTTTTTTATATTTCTTCTTTTTCTTTTTTATTTTTTGTAATGTAAGCAAGATTCTTTCCCTCCTCTGCCTTAAATCCTTTAGTTACTTGTGGAGTACAATTACAAATCTCCAGGATGCTAAAGCTCTGCTCTGCTGTCTACAACCAAAGGCACCATTCAAGACCCTCACTCCTAATGAGACAGGGCTCTTTCCACTCTTGAAACACAGTTTTTCCCCATGTCAGGGTTTTGCACAAGGTAACATCTTGTCTTTGAAGCTTCATAGTTTGGCTTGTTAATCAAATGGTTCCTTTTCCATATTTAAGTCATCACTTTACATTTCATTTTCTTGGAGAGGTCTTCGCATGACTCCAAGCTATCACCAGTTATGTGCTATCGTAGAACATGGTTTATCCAGAAATAGTGATAACTTTCATCACTATTGATCATTCTTTGGTTTTCTTTACATTTATTTTATATCTTAAACACTGTAATATAAAAGACCTCAGGGATGGACCATGAATTTCATATTTAGCACAATACTTCAGAAGATCCATAGTATCCTTTTTCTTTTTTATTCATTTTATTTTAAAATTTTCATTTTGAACTACTTTAAAGCTTACAAAAATATATTTTAAAAAATCAAGAGTTCCTATATATTCTTCACCCAGCTTCTTGACTGCTAACACCAATCTAAGAGTACAGTTACTCACATTAGGAAATTGATATGGAATTAGTTACTTACCTACATATTTTGTTCATGGTTCCACTAATGTTTTTTAACTAGGATCAAAATCAGGGTCACATATTGCATTTATCTGCTACATTTCTTTTGTTTTCTTTATTTGGGTGCGGTGGCTCATGCCTGTAAGCCCAGCACTTTGGGAGGCCGAGGCGGGCGGATCATGAGGACAGGAGATAGAGACCATCCTGGCTAAAATGGTGAAACTCCGTCTCTACTAAAAATACAAAAAATTAGCTGGCGTGGTGGCGGGCACCTGTAGTCCCAGCTACTTGGGAGGCTGAGGCAGGAAAATGGTGTGAACCCAGGAGGCGGAGCTTGCAGTGAGCAGAGATCACGCCTCTGCACTCCAGCCTTGGCAACAGTGCAAGACTACATCTCAAAAAAAAAAAAAATGTTAAAAAAGAATATTCAGCTTTCCCTTTTGTCTTTCATGCCCTTGATACTTGTTTTTTGTAGATTATTCTGAAGTTTGATTTTTTTCTAATATTTCTTCATGGTTAAATTCACATAATATATTTTGGCAAGAATGCCACAATGCCGAGGTTGTCCTTCTCAGTGCATCATATCAGGAGGCACATGATATCATCGTGTCCTAATACTGTTGACGTTAACTCTGATCACTTGAATAAGATATTGTCTGCCACATTTCTCCACTTCAAAGTTACCATTTTTAAAATCAGTATTTTGTTGAGAGATACTTGGAGATTATGTAAATATCTTGTTTCTCATAATTGTATCCACTAATTTTAGCAGACTTGTCTGCAACAATTATATGGTATTTGCCAAGAAATGAGAATCTATTTCCACTATTCTTTCTATATTTATTGATTAGAATTCTACTGTATGGAAAAGCTTTCCTTTGTCCCACTTTTCTTATTTTCTTATTTTCTTATTTATCCAATTATTTATTTATATTAGTGTGGATTCATGTGTATTTGGTTTAATTAATCTGAATAATCTATTGCCATCATTATTTATTCCCTTGCTCGATTTATCTCAGTTTGGGTCACTGAGAGCCACTTCTAGTTAGCTCCTATGTTCTTTGGCATGTCTCCATCATTAGTTGAGACTTCCTTATTTTCTTAACAACAACAGATGTCTCAGACCCATTTTGTTCTTTCTGCCCCATGCACCTAGAATCAGGCATTGATCCAAGCAGCTCTGTATCCTTTTAAAGAAGAAAAAAGTGAATCCAAGATTTGAATGCTAGATGTGCTGATTGCTATTAAAATGTTATTGCTTCTAGTCTTAGTGGTTAAAATTAAGAAATATACACACATTCGGCCGGGCGCTGTGGCTCACACCTGTTATCCCAGCACTTTGGGAGGCCGAGATGGGCGGATTATGAGGTCAGAAGATTGAGACCATCCTGGCTAACACGGTGAAACCCCGTCTCTACTAAAAATACAAAAAAATTAGCTGGGCGTGGTGGCAGGTGCCTGTAGTCCCAGCTACTTGGGAGACTGAGGCAGGAGAATGGCATGAATCCAGGAGGCAGAGCTTGCAGTGAGCCGAGATCGGGCCACTGCACTCCAAGCTGGGCGACAGAGAAAGACTCCATCTCAAAAAAAAAATATATATATATATATATATATATATATATATATACACATTCACACACAAACATGTGCATCTAGGTCTATTTATATATCTACACATTCTTTTCAATTTCTATCTAACGTAGGAAAAAAGTAAACTTAAGTATATATTGATAGTTTTGATTCTGATTGAACACCATAAGTGTTATTCTAGTCTCCACTCCCCTTCATTTCTAAATTCTTTTTCTAAAACGGAATCACTTAGTTTGTTTTAGTTAATATACTTAATATAATCATTTGCTTTTTATTTTTATTTTTTTAAATTTCAACTTTTAGATTTGAGGATATATGTGAGGGTTTGTTACAGAGTATACTGCATGATGCTGAGGTTTGGGGTATGACTGAACCCGTCTTCCAGGTAGTGAGCATAGAACCCAAGAGGTATTTTCTATGGCACTTTACACATTCTAGAAAACTGGTTGTTAATTAGCACAAGCACCTATAATAGTGCCTGATATATTTAATACTCAAAATATATGTTAAATTAAAAACAAATGTATAAATTAATGGTTGACTATCATAATAATTACTCAAAATGTAACATAATTCCAAAGGAGAAAACTTTTTTCTAAAAAGGCTCTCTCAATTGCTCTTTCTGATTTATTATTTTCCCCAAATCTGTAGTTGCTTCATTATTGTTCGGAATTTTGCCTTAGTTGTCAATAAACAAAAAATATGGATCATACCACAGCTCTTCCATTGCTTTCATTTCTTGAGATATATGAATGTATGTGATATCTTTGATGTCCTGTATTTTATCTTTATTGCTTTTTGTTACTTAAGAACATCTAGAAAAGAAGATAAATATTAATCATGTCAGAAATTATCAAAGGTTGATTACAATAAAAATTTCTCTAATGTGATAACCACTCAAAAACTTCCTTCTTCATCAAAACACAGTATTTTTTTAAAAAAATAGAGTGCTTCATTTTTATTTCACAGAAAATAATCAAATGATAGCCAGAATATTATGAACTAGAGTCACATAGGATATTCTAATAATACTTTTTGTGAAAGAAGTATTGAGGAGGTCTTAGGACCAAAGAATATTTGTTTAATAGTGTCAGAATTCATTTTAACACCATAAAAAGGATATGTATTTGTTCAATTTTCACTCACTGCACAAAGAATTAGATAAAAGAAGATTTTCAGTAATAGCATTCATTTTGAGTCTTGCCAATCCTTTCAGTTTTGGTATAACAAAAAGGCTATTAGCTTTTACTCTGTTGTGTTGAATTTTGATGATTTCTGACAGTCTTCACTGAGATGCTCAAAGAGATGAGACTTGCCAGTCGAATAACTTAAGATCTCATTAAATTTACCAGCAACATAAAAGCTATTTCTGCCTCTTAACTTTTTGATGTGTTGCCTTTTTCTAATCCTCTTCTCAGGACCTATTTAAAAGACAATAAAAATTTTGTTTTTGTGTGTTGAAAGATTTCTCCATTATCAAGAGAGTAGTCAGTTCTTAACTTTAGAATGATTGCATATATAGATATGAAAAATAAGGAAACAATTATTAAGAAAACTAATCAAATTTTTTACTAACATTTAGTAATTTTAACAAAATTATTGTGCATTGTATTTTGCAGCATTTATGCAGAGGATATACTAACCTGTTTAAATTTTTAGACACAAATAGTAGAAAATAGAACATCATCATTTTCAGGAGCAAGGAAGTAACCTGTGAAAAAATGAATGCCTTTCTTCAAATAATATGCTAATGAAAGGCTGAGATATTAATGTCTAAATATTATAAAACTTTCATTTTAATATAATGTTTTACTTTATATTTATATTGTATTGTATAACAAAGAAATGCGAGTCTTCTTACACCTGAGAACTTGAACTGGCAATCTACATATTGTTGTTGAAACAATTTTAAATTAAACATACAATGAGAGGGAAAAATAATTCTGTTGCCTCAATTTTAAAAGGAATATTTTGAAGAAATAATTTTCCATATAATAGCTTGTTATGATCTTGCCTTTTAGCCTCCCTGGATAAAGAAATGCATACTTATAATAATTGAAGGAAGACAATTTTCCTCATTTTCTGCAAATTAGAAATATATTAGGCTATTAAATATATAATTCAAAATATACAGAATAAAGGTATTATAGAACCTAAGAATTATATAAAGAATTATATACATAAAGTAATGAACACATATACAAATAGTATAAAAATACTAAAAATAATATTTGCTTATTGATTAATTACTATGGGTATTATATAACTCTTAGTTTCTACATTGCCTTTCTATTCTTAGTTATTATAATAGGTATATTATAATTACTAATACGTATAAACTACTTATAGTTTATATGAATGTGTTATATGTACATGTATATTATAATAACTAATACCTATAAATTATTTACAATTATACATATTATAATAACTAATAAATATAAACTACTTATTGTCAAAACTGTTTTTAACTATTAAAAGATAAAGCACACAGATATGTTTTCTTTACTAGGTATTCCCAGAAGCACTCATAAAACTCGGGGTTTTCATATAGCAGTGATTACAGACTTGCTATTTTTATTATTCCCATTTTATAGATTAAGAGCACAAGACTCATATTAGTGTTATTTAGCCATGTCACAGAGTCAATTCCCAGATATTTTTTCCACTTGTTTTGTCATGAAGGATGAGAAGTAGAATCAGCATCAAGTTTGTGCTAAACAAGTACAATAATAAGAAAGCACAGCAAATGCTGACTAGACTGTAAGAATATTTTTGCTTTTAGGCTACCCAAAAAAGATAAGATATATGAGGTGATCAAAGTGAATAATTATATAAACAAGAGGAATTAGAATATGAATAAGCCAGGAAAAATAGGAATAGGCCAAAAAAACACACACACCCATTTCTTATTTAAACTTAAATGGAGACAAATTCATTCAATCTATATATATTTATTTTACTACCTCAATAGAGATAAATATCTTCTCTAAGAAAAATCCCACTTTACTTAATATGTATCACATTTACCTAATAAGTAACATATTACTAAAACAGAGAGCAACCAGTGTTTTACTCTTTCTTTTTTTTTTCAGAGATTTTTTGCTCTTGTTGCCCAAGTTGGAGTGCAATGGCATGATCCTGGCTCACTGCAACCTCCACCTCCCAGGTTCAAGCAATTCTCCTGCCTCAGCCTGCCAAGTAGCTGGGCTTACAGGCATGCACCAACATGCCTGGCTAATTTTTGTGTTTTTTTTTAATAGACACGGGATTTCACCATGTTGGTCAGGCTAGTCTCGAACACCTGACCTCAAGTGATCCACCCGCCCCGGCCTCCCAAAGTGCTGGGATTATAAGCATGAGCCTTTGTGCCTGGCCTCATTTATTTTCATATAAAATATAGGGTCAAGTATGTTGAGATATTAGTTACGCTATATTTTGCTCAGTATTGCCTGAGAGTTGGATTATTTTATCATTGTAGAGAATATTGGTTATGAGAATATTAAATAAAATAAACTGGAGAGACTCTCAGCAGCAAACTATGGTATGTAAGTACATAGGTAAATATGTATCTATCTATCTATTTATCTATCTAATCTAGCCTATCTATCTATCTATCTATCTATCTATCTATCACCTATCTATCCATCTATCTATCTATCTCCTTTTCTTTCATTTATGTCTGGATCTGTACCAAACACCAGGCAGAGGAGTTAGGAGAAGTAACTGAAAAACCCATGGGTGACATCACCAACTAAAACAGGTGACAAATAATCAGCATAAAACCCAGGATACAAGAGTAATTGTCCTAATCATTGGCAGCATAGGGCCAGTACCAGCTGGAGTTAATGGCAAAGATAAAATGAAGATAAAAGGAAGTATTGTAAGATCTTAATATCAACAAACTACAACAAGAAATCATCAATAATGCTCACTCCCAAAAGAAAAATACTTACCCTGAAGAAAAACAATTGGAACAAAATCAAAATTAATCAGAGAATCAGATAATCTGAGACAAGTAAGATAATTTTTAGAAAATAATTTTTAGAAAAAAAATAATTTGAAGGTACATAAAATCAAATAGAAGTGGTACAAACTATAGTAAGAGATATAGAGTATAAAAATAAGAGAAAAAACAGAAATTGAGAGATTAAAAACATCTAAAAATTTTCTAAACCTAGAATTTAGGCAAAGAATAGTAATATCCATGTAACGGTTATTTCTAAGAACAAAAATTAAAATAAAAAATAATATTAATTATTTGAGCATGAAGGTAAAAGGATAAGAAATTTATATTGATAATAGACTTCTTGATAGCAACATTTTATACAGGATGATAATCAAGAAATGGTTTAATGATTATGAAACAGATAACACAGTAGCGAGATGAGATTTTATTCATCCAAACTATGAATCATGTCTAAGGAATGTAGAACATCATGAATATTTATGATTTTAAGAAACATTGTTCCTGTGATGGCTTTTTTAGAAATGTCCTACCTACTGACAAGAAGACAAACATCATGTGAAGCTTCTGGATAAGGACTAAATATGTTTAATTTTATAATTACGAACAAGTAATGGGGATTAAAGTGACAAAACATGATGCTATTAAGTGTGTTAAACATGAAGAAATAATGCAACTCAACAACAAATGGAAAAAAGGAGAAGAAAAAGAAAGTAGACGAATCTTAATGACTATCTCAGGAATATCTAACTGCCATTAAAAAAATATGGAATTAAAGTAAATGTTAAGCAAAAAGAGAGAAGAAAGGAAAGAGAGTTTACTAGAATACAGTATTACTACTCATTGAAGAAATCAATAGACAGTATTCAAACACACTAGAGGACTAGTATATTTTATTATAGTATTATTATAAGATAATAATAAGAATAAACATAGAAACATTTATAAATACCAAATGAGTATATCCTGCCCCTCAAATTAAAGTGTAAATACAGGGCAAGATTTTATATAAATTATTTATATAGCAAAAACTTATATAACAGAACTTAACACCAGCATAACAGGTATATCAAAGACACAAATGGGCTTAACTCACCATTAAATGGCATACTTTTAGATTGGCTAATGGAGCAGAATCCAATCCATTCTGTGTGCAAGAAACATATTGAACAAGGCAATTCAGAATGGTTTAATATAAAAGGAAGAGCAAAGATAGATCTTGTATGATAGCAAGATCCTGAAATAGTTGTCAGAATTTTGCTATGAGACAAGATAGAACTTAAGACAAAATAAATATAACAGGATAAGGAAGGGAAATTTATTCTACAGAAGGATGCATGCTTCATTCTACATTAAAAATAAAATATATATTAATAACATACACAAAATTACAATTTTCATAAAGCAGAAAGAAGTTGAAAGAAGAAATAGACATTAAAACTGGAGATTTTAACATAGCTTATTAATTGGTAAGTCCTTGAAGAATGCAAATAAGCCTCACTTTTAGTAATTAAAAAAAATTAACACAAATACTGACAAAGACTCTCTTCTTCATCAAACTTTAGTCAGATTTTTTAGCTCTCCTCTCAACTAGATCTTCACCTAGGCCCCTTGCCTAGTCTCCATAGCTCACTTTTAACAAGAATCCTTAAGTCCATATAGAGAGAATCTTGATATCTGAACACCCTGAGCTGCCTTCAGCAGGAATCCTGTTAATTTGGTTTAGCAAGAGTTCCCCTACTTTTGATGTCTCCTCTTAGTAATTTTCCATCCACTGACCCCCTCACACTGCTCTTTTGCTATAAATTTCCATGTGTGCTTGTATTTGGAATTGAGCTCATTTCTCTACTAAAGTCTCTTTTCCTGTGTTGCAATAATTTCTGAATAAAATCTTTCTTTACTGCTTTAATTACCCTCTGGCTCTGATTCTCTTTGACATTACTCTTTGAAGAATCACTTTAGGGGAAAAGAATAAATGCAAGAAGACAAAGGCAGAGACTATTATCCAAATATAGAATGGAGATAGTGATATCATACTGAATGGGCAAAAACTGGAAGCATTCCCTTTGAAAACTGGCACAAGACAGGGATGCCCTCTTTCACCACTCAAATTCAACACAGTGTTGGAAGTTCTGGCCAGAGTAATTAGGCAGGGGAAGGAAATAAAGGGTATTCAATTAGGAAAAGAGGAAGTCAAATTGTCCTTGTTTGCAGACGACATGATTGTATATCTAGAAAACTCCATTGTCTCAGCCCCAAATCTCCTTAAGCTGATAAGCAACTTCAGCAAAGTCTCAGGATACAAAATCAATGTACAAAAATCACAAGCATTCTTATACACCAATAACAGACAGACAGAGAGCCAAATCATGAGTGAACTCCCATTCACAATTCCTTCAAAGAAAATAAAATACCTAGGAATCCAACTTACAAGGGATGTGAAGGACCTCTTCAAGGAGAACTACAAACCACTGCTCAATGAAATAAAAGAGGATACAAACAAATGAAGAACATTCCATGCTCATGGGTAGGAAGAATCAATATTGTGAAAATGGCCATACTGCCCAAGGTAATTTATAGATTCAATGCCATCCCCATCAAGCTACCAATGACTTTCTTCACAGAATTGGAAAAAAACTACTTTAAAGTTCGTATGAAACCAAAAAAGAGCCCGCATCGCCAAGTCAATCCTAAGCCAAAAGAACAAAGCTGGAGGCATCATGCTACCTGACTTCAAACTATACTACAAGGCTACAGTAACCAAAACAGCATGGTACTGGTACCAAAACAGACATATAGATCAATGGAACAGAACAGAGCCTTCCGAAATAACGCCACATGTCTACAACTATCTGATCTTTGACAAACCTGAGAAAAACAAGCAATGGGGAAAGGATTCCCTATTTAATAAATGGTGCTGCAAAAACTGGCTAGCCATATGTAGAAAGCTGAAACTGGATCCCTTCCTTACACCTTATACAAAAATCAATTCAAGATGGATTAAGGACTTAAACGTTAGACCTAAAAACATAAAAACCCTAGAAGAAAACCTGGGCATTACCCTTCAGGACATAGGCATGGGCAACGACTTCATGTCTAAAACACCAAAAACAATGGCAACAAAATCCAAAATTGACAAATGGGATCTAATTAAACTAAGGAGCTTCTGCACAGCAAAAGAAACTACCATCAGAGTGAACAGGCAACCTACAGAATGGGAGAAAATTTTCACAACCTACTCGTCTGTCAAAGGGCTAATAACCAGAATCTACAGTGAACTCAAACAAATTTACAAGAAAAAAACAAACGACCCCATCAAAAAGTGGGCAAAGGATATGAACAGACACTTCTCAAAAGAAGACATTTATGCAGCCAAGAAACACATGAAAAGATGCTCACGATCACTGGCCATCAGAGAAATGCAAATCAAAACCACAATGAGATACCATCTCACACCAGTTAGAATGGCAATCATTAAAAAGTCAGGAAACAACAGGTGCTGGAGAGGATGTGGAGAAATAGGAACACTTTTACACTGCTGGTGGGACTGTAAACTAGTTCAACCATTGTGGAAGTCAGTGTGGCGATTCCTCAGGGATCTAGAACTAGAAATACCATTTGACCCAGCCATCCCATTACTGGGTATATACCCAAAGAACTATAAATCATGCTGCTATGAAGACACATGCACACGTATGTTTATTGCGGCACTATTCACAATAGCAAAGACTTGGAACCAACCCCAATGTCCAACAATGATAGACTGGATTAAGAAAATGTGGCACATATACACCATGGAATACTATGCAGCCATAAAAAATGATGAGCTCATGTCCTTTGCAGGGACATGGATGAAATTGGAAATCATCATTCTCAGTAAACTATCACAAGAACAAGAAACCAAACACCACATATTCTCACTCATAGGTGGGAATTGAACAATGAGAACACATGGGCACAGGAAGGGGAACATCACACTCTGGGGACTGTTGTGGGGTGGGGGGAGGGGGAAGGGATAGCTTCAGGAGATACACCTAATGCTAATTGATGAGTTAATGGGTGCAGCACACCAACATGGCACATGTATACATATGTAACTAACCTGCATATTGTGCACATGTACCCTAAGACTTAAAGTATAATAATAATAATAAAAAATATGGAATGGAGATAATGATGATGGTAATGTCTTGGATACTGATTGCAATGGACTGCATGTCTGTTGCCACCCTGTCTCTGAAACTTATAGGTGGAAATCCTAACCCTTAATATGATGGTATTAGGAGGTGGGACTTTCAGGAGGTGGTTACATCATGAGGTTGGAGCCCTTCTAAATGGAAATAGTTCCCCTATATAATAGACCCAAGAGAGTTCTCTCACTCTCTGGCATGTGAGGATACAAGAATAAAATGGTAGTCTGCAACTTAGAAGAGAGAGATCACTGAAACCTGGTCACTTTGGTACCATGGTCTCAGACTTCTAGCCTTTAGAACTGTGAAAAAAATTGATTTTTGTTTTTTCTAAGACACCTAGTCTATAGGTCTTTGTGATAGCAGTCAGAATTGACTAAAGCAGTAATAGTAGCAATGGCAATGGAAAGAGTGAATGCATTTGATATATACTTTGAAGAAAGAAATCACAGAACTATCAGTCATGTGGATGTTTGGCATGAGAGAAATGCAAGATGGTAATTAAACAACTTTGTGTCTAAGTCTGTAGGTTGCAGAATAGGCAAAGGTAAAAGTAAAGCTATGGGAGTTACCGACACTTATGAGCCTTTTAAAGGAATTATTTATTTTTATTGTTAAATCACCAAGGAAGGGTTGAAACAGACCATAGAAATTAATGCCAAATAAGCTGAAAAAAAATGTGTTGCAATTAAGTTGGGAATAAAAACCTGAGGTGGCAAGAAGAAAAGCAAGGTTGGTATATTTTTAAAGAACTCTATAATGAACAATGTTTTGAAGAGGAAGAAATTTTCAACAATTTGAAATGCTGCTGAGACTTTGGGAAATGTGAATGCTGCCCATGTAGAAGTTATTGACAGTCATTGAAACAACACTCCCTTTAGCATTATGTATAAGAAACTAGATTAGAATGAAACAAATGGATTCTTAATTCCAGAATTGTGGAGAAATAGAAAATCTAAAATCTTATTGGAAACACAAGAAATGCAACATGAACTATAATAACCATCCATTTCAATAAAATTAGAGGATTTCAGGTTCAGGCCATGATAAAGTAGCACAAACTCACACCCTGAAGTTGGCTATAAAAGCTGGGCAAAATATGTTAGACAACTGTTGGAAGACAGCGGAGAACAATCAATGTATACAGAGCTTGAGTGGGATTATTATTAAAAAGAAATAATTATAGACTATAAATTACATTCACTCAGACGTATTTCCTCTAATAACATTTCCCAAATACTGATGTGAAGAAAGAAAGCATACACAGAAAGTGAAATTTTACTGTGTTGAGGTGACAGAGATTAGAGTTCAGAGTATCTAGTGTGTATGGGGCTCGTGAGACAAATTTCCAAGAAGGAGGTAACCACAGAGAGAGAGCCTGAATATCTGCATACAAATGCCCCTTAAGTGTGGCCAGTATCAAAGATATGTATGCACAAGGTGAGACGTCAAGAAGCCTAACAGAAATCAATAAATGGGAGGTTGGAGTGCTGAGTTTAGATTTCAGCTAGTGGTTTAGAGAAGAAAGAGGTTGTGGTTCAAACACTGGTAATTGTAGAGGATGAGATGGGAGTGAGAAACTATATGGCTAAATGTGGTCATTCTTCAGGTTTTAGCTTTTATGCAGGGTGCTATATGCTGGTTGCTTCCAACACTGAAAAAGTTATTATTTAATTACCTACATATAAAAGATGACCATGAATAGGCATAAGATGAAAGTATGTCATTAATCAAAATGATGATTAATTCAATTCTCTATAATTGAGATTCAATTAAAAAGAATATTATTCATCACATTCACAGAGTAAATGAGAAAAATCACATAATTTCAGTAGATGCAGATACGTTAAGATCTGTATCCTAACAGATATTGATACAAAGAAGTATTTGATAAAATTCATCATTAATTTACTGTATATATATATGCTCTTATTAAACTAGGATTTAAAATGCACTTCATTAAGTTGATAAAGTGTATCTTTTGAAATCCTGTAAACAATATCTTATGACATAATAATGTGGGAATGTTAGAAGACTTGCTTTTAAACCTGGGAACAAGAAGAGATTCTCTGTTATTTTCCTATGCTGCTGTAACAAATTGCCACAAAATGGGTAGCTTAAAGCAACACAGACTTTTTCTCTTATAGTTCTGAAGGCCAAAAATTCATAATCAGTATCAGTGGTCTAAAACCAAGGTGTGATCAGCACCCTATTTTTTCCAGAGAACTCAGGGGAGAGTAATTCTAGAAATTATTCCAGAAACGCAGCTTCTAGAACTACATTTCTTGTCTCAAAGGCCCCTTCTTCTATCTTCAAAGATAGCAGCGTATAATTTTCAAATATTTCTCCACTTCCATGATCACGTAACCTAGATTCTATGTCAAATCTCCCTCTCCCTCACTCTTATAAGGACACTTAAGATTGCATTTAGAGCCCACCAAGATAATTCATGATAATCTTCCATCACAAAATTCTTCACTTACTCACATCTGCAAGTCTCTTTGCCATAAAGGTTACATTTACAGGTACTAAGGATTAAGACCTGACATCTCTTGAGGCCATTATTCACCCTAACACAGATGTCCTCTCTTGCTGCTTGTTTTACACATTGTACTTTTCTGAATACTTTTGAGAAAGTTTGCTCTAAAGAAGAAAAAAAAGTAGTTCTATATTTGTGAGACATGTAGACTGAGGAGAATGACTATTTTTCTAATGTGATAAATAAAAGCACATTTATGTGACAATAGCAATAATAGAGAAGATAAATGAAAGTTATGCAGAAGGGAGAAGATTTGACAATAGCAAGCATGAAAGTCCTGCAGGAGAAAAGTTTGGATGGGATACTGAATAAAATTGTAATATTACTTTTTGATGCATACATTCACACCATTTTTTCACAATGCTTCCTAGATTGCTCTGTATTTCTTTCCCATCTATATATATATACGCATATATATATACACATATATACACATATATATATACACACATATATACACACATATATACACATATATATACACATATATACACATATATATACACATATATATATACACATATATATACACACACACATATACACACACATATATATACACACATATATATACACACATATATATACACATACACACATATATATATACATTTTGACTGAAAATGATTGACTAGGATGAAAGAAAATGAGAAAGAAAAACGGAACAAGGAATTCTCAATTATACAAATAGAATATTATAATTACTAAACCATGAATAAAAGAAGGCATATGGGCTGGGCGCGGTGGTTCACGCTTCTAATCCCAGCACTTTGGGAGGCCGAGGTGGGCGGTTATGAAGTCAGGAGATCGACACCATTCTGGCTAACAGGGTGAAACCCCGTCTCTACTAAAAATAGGAAAAATTAGTCAGGCATGGTGATGGGCACCTGTAGTGCCAGCTAGTCGGGAGGAGGCTGAGGCAGGAGAATGGCGTGAACCCGGGAGGCAGAGCTTGCAGTGAGCTGAGATCATGCCACTGCACTCCAGCCTGGGTGACAGAGCGAGATTCCATCTCAGAAAAAAGAAAAAAAAAAAAGGAATACTTGATAAAAAAGGTATCCATATATCAGATAAGAAGATGTAAAATTTATGTGCTATCTACTTCTGGAATTTCCACCATAAGGGAATAATAATGACGTAGGGGTTCACTTAAAGGACAGAACTTGTACTTGGTTACTTATGTACACAATCTCTGCCTTACTTGCTTTTGGTGGATCGTATTGTGTCATTTCAATGTGGCCATTATTGTCTTTTATGAACATATACAATAAAGTAATATACCTTTACATAATGTCTACATCTCTACTGTAATTTAAACTTTAATGGCTCAAAAATGCTAAATTACAAAATAGAGGAAGATGTGTGTTAAATGCAGATTAATATAATTTAAATAATATTATATATGATAAGGGTTTGTAAAACTTAACCATTAAGATGGATAGATGAGAAAGATAGAAACCTAGAATACAATAGTAGCAAATCTAGAAACATAGTAGAGATGACTTCAATAATTCGATTCTATATAAGAGGTCATCAAACTACAAAGCACAGAGCTAATCAGGCCACTGATGCATTTTGGTAAACAAAGTTTTATTAGAATAAAGTGACATCCTTTTATTTTACATATTGTTTACGGCTACTTATGCACTACGACGGCAAATACTGGTACTTGTGACAGAGATCACATGGCACGTACATTCTAAAATACTTAATAGTTGGCCCTTCACGAAAGGTTTTGAGAGCTACTGCTCTAGGAAATCTCAGGTTCAATGTCAGTTATGAATCAGCTTTGCTTAGCATAGCCATCTTTGAAATCCTTTCCAATGACAATAATTGTTATTGCCTCTAGACAGAAGAGTCCAATTATTTTAAGGTTTCATTATTAGGAATGGTTCATTTAATTAAGCCATAGTTGTTACTTCAAGTATAATTAATTAGTGAAGGTATATTGCTTTTATGGGATATAATTAATAGGAAAATAGGTTACTGCTCTGTGGCATAGTTAGAATTTAAATGCTGTGGCTTTATAGAATTTAAAGGTAGGGTCTGTTTATTATGAATTATGCCTCCCATCATCTAGCTCATGTGAGGTAGTTCTGGAATAGCACATTATTTATGTTTGCTGATAATTTATTTTAGATATAATGGTTAGGAAGGAGTTCATGGTGAAGAAGGTAGATGTCACAAAAACATGCCTGAAACTTGAGGGAAAACAGGAACCAGAGCAAAGATGAAGCTCGTGCAACTCTGTGCTGTGCTGCAAATAATGGAAGTCTTTCTGTCTCTGACCAAACAGTTATGTGTCTTCTGCCAGCATCCATAAAACTGAAGCAGGCTAACTTGTAAGCTCAGATCCTTCACAGTTCTTGACAATAGTCCCTTAAAACTGTCTGCAGATGCACATCCCTTGGAAAAATTTTGCATCCTTTTAAGAATAATTGATATCCTAGTTAATGACAACAATATGACAGGATAGATCACTTTAAGCTTCTACCCAGATTACTATAACTTTTAGGTAAACAATGTATATGCCACTTTTTCTAAGGTTATCTAGCCATTTTCGATGTAGAAAACAATATTGTGTAAGGTAAGCTGAGCATATTTTTCACTTCGTTTTTGTTTTGCAAAACAATTTTATTGGTTTTGCTAATGCCCCAATCATCAGTACTGCTTGGTATAAGAGCCGAGTTTGAAGAATTATCATGTTGCAAATGTATTTTGTTCAGTTATTTCAAATTAGTAGACCAAATTGAGAGGTGGAAAATTTTAGAAAAATCTTGGTTAATCATACTTGGAATTTGGTTACGTAATATCTCTTTCTCTTTTGGGGAATACAAAGGTTCATAAACTAGTGATAATCTTCACTCTTGGAACCATTAGATGCTATCATGATGTTAGCACAGAAGATAAATTTATAATGTTGCAGTGAGGAAAGGAAATAAAACATGTAAGTCTTTGAAAACAACACTATGACAGCCCTTGCAGGCTAAAACTTAGACACCAAAGCATTTTTTGTTACTTTTGGAGAATAAAAGAAGTGTGCCCCTCAATGTCTTGTGGGAGAAAATATATAGTTTGATACACTTGTCAATATCTCTAACTCAAAAATGATGAGTATAAGGAGTGACCCTTATTGTAGTCTTATATTTCTCTCCAACAATTAAGAGAGTTGGTGGGGATGTTTTTTCCATGAGTTCATCCCGGGCCCCAGGAGATTTTCATCTTGTATTCTCTTTATAATCCTATCTTAGTGTTTCATCCTCATGGCTAAGTTCAGCAATACTTCTGCATTCCAGACAGTAAAATGTGTAAGAAGAGATGTAAAAACAATCGGCTTTGTCTTTATGGAGATTAACTTAAATTTATGCTCATAATATAATTCATATTATATTTGATCAAAATTAATCACTGATAAGAGACTATAGAAGGTAATCTCCTGCTTGTGGTCATATGTACTTAGGATTCTATTACTAAACAAAATGAAAGAATGCATTATATGCACAATTAGTGGTCTCTAGTACAAAGAAATTACCAGGTCATTTCCAATTCTCAATATTAAAAAAAGTTTATTTCTTACTGCACTATCAAATTGGAAAGGTCAGTAAAGGGGCATTCAATAATAGTAAAAATATGAATAACAATCATATGTATAACAACAGAATCATTTAAAAAGATGTATATTTAAAATGTGATTATTGCATTTTATTTCCCCTGGCAGAAAATAATAAACTGGAGAAAAATCACATTTGATTGATGTCTGTTACATGGATTTTTAAAATTTGTATCAATGAATGCTTTTTAAAGGTAAGCTAATTGAGGCCTACCGAAGGTAAATAAATCCTTAGTTATTTTGGTAAATATATTTTACAGTTTCATTCTTTTTCAACTTAAGTTAGATAATAGGTACTATATTCTCTCCTAATGTAAATGTTTATGAGCATTGAAACTCCATCTGGAGAAAATAGAAACACTTTTAATTTAGATGACATTTGAAGAAGGAAATGTATAAATGTATTCAAAGCTGTAAGTGAAAATGGGAAGGTCCTATTGAAAAAAAAAGAAAGGACAAACACTTTCCAATGACCTTTCTATAATATTAGCAAATTTATTATGATCTGTTATGAAAGACTGTTTTGCCTGCCTTGTTTCTACTGTCTCAACTCCCTAAGTACGAATTCAATTGAAAAGTAACTTCAGGTATGGGTCCATTTTAATGTCCCTCTACAAGATCTGCAGTGCCATTAATTACAATCATATAATCTTAGAGCCAAGGACCCTTAGAGATTATCTAATTCTATTCTATTAATGCATGATGAAATGGGCTTAGCAATCTGTCTAAGGTTACACAAATTCAAAAACACATAGAAAGTTTTCATAATCCAATTAAATTAAAAGTATAAAACAATTAATGTCACTAATTTATGTATAAGAAAATATTAAATATCATTTTATATGAAGTGATTCTGATAATTTTAATGAGTTCATAACAATGCTTCTAAATATTTCAAAATTTTAGTTTATCATCCAAATATGATAATAATATACACTTTTATAAGTGAGTCTTCTACAGTGAAAATTACTAATTATAGGAAAGAGAAAATCATGGATAAATAGGGTTGTATAAAACTCTTAAAATGTACATGTGGAAATTTAAAAATATCCTCTTGCCAAGGGGATGTTGATGTCATTCCATAACAGGATTGACATGTGTAATTAAAACAAACAATAAAAATTAAGAATATATAAATAATATTTTAAATGCTTGAATTTGTTATTTATAATGAATATTGAAATTTATTTAGTGAGATAAAAGGTTAACAAATTCTTGAATATAATTATACTACTTTTATAATAAAATGCATCCAAGCTGAAATCTCACTTCTGTTGTCAACTGCTTTGATGGTTCTAGACTCATTTCCCTATTTTTGGTGAGTCATAAGATGGATGACGCACATGCTCAATAGCAGGTTATGTTCATGGCTAAGGTTTATCATAGCAAAAACTACAGAGCAAAACCAGTTCTATTCATATTTTTAATGAATAGTAAACTAATGATATCTTGTTATTCCTATGCTTTGTCTATCATACCTACACATAAATATAAGCACTGGTAAGTTCTGGTTCCAAACATAGCTTATATATGAATGCCATAATCATTCAATATGCATACATTAGCCTTGAATTTTGAAGATTAAAAATTGTTTGTAAAACTATCTAGAAAAAATTTATTATGATTACAGCCACTATTAGGTTTCAAAAGGGTTCATCAGAAATCTCTGAGGTATATAATGGGGAAAGAATATTTTGACTACCACTTTAACAGGTCTGCTATTTAATAATATTAGTTTCTTTTTAATTGATGTTTCATGGACATCCAGAATACTAGCTATAAAATCATATATGCTGCATAATGCAAGCAAAACAAAAGCACCTGTAAATACTACAGAAGACTATACATGTATGTATATCATTGCCATAAAATACCTATATACATATATGTATATACACACATAATTGTTTTCACAACCATGATATTATTACTTACAAAAGGATGCAAATTTAGGGAGATGGCTAAATAAGTTATGGCTTTTTCATAAATTGTAAGCCTATTCATTATAAAATATTATTGAGGATCAACTTTCATTTGTTCCCCAACAAATTATTGAGCATCTACTATGTATATTCTACGCCCATTTCTAGGGACTGGGGAAAAAATAGTGAAAATAACATTCAGAATGTCTTGGCTTCACAGAGCTGTTGTTCCAGTGTTGGGAGAAAAACAGTAATTAATACCACAAAGTATCATGTGTTGTATGCCAGATGGTTTAAGTTCTATTCTAAAAAATGTGGCAAAGAAGGGGAATAGAGAGTTCTGGGCACAAGAGATGCTGGATACTGAACAAGATGGTTGCTGAAAGCCTCACTGGGTGATATCATCTGAATACAATGAGTGGTTATGAGAGAATGAGCCAAGAGTATAATTGAGAGAACATATTTTCAGGGAGCAGAAATAGCAAATGAGGCCTTGATGTATGAACGCACCCGTGAGGTTCCACTAAGGATGCCAATGTGATACAGCAGAGGACATGAGGTCACACTCCATGGGGAGATGGTCACATAAAGCTTCTTAGAAAATGGTAAGAAGTTTGTTTATTTAATTGGCAGCCATGAAGGGTTTTAAACAGAAAAGCAATCGCCTCTTTAAAGAATTAGCAGTAACAGTTTGACTGATCTGTGAAAATAGACCATAGCATAGCAAAAGAGAAAACAGGGAAATTAGTGAGGAAACTATCGTGTAAACTATTGCTGAAGCTGTTCTAAACTATAAACTATGTAAATTATAAATTGAAATTGTTCTATGCAAACAAGATATATTTGAACCCTGTATATTAGAGGCAAAAGTCCATGATATTGGCAATGTTTTGGCCTGAACTATGGGAGGAACAGAGTTGGAATTACTCACCTGGGTTTAAATTTGGGAGCAGCAAATTTGGGATTAGAGGATAGGAAAGATCAATAGTTTTATTTTTGACAGGCTTAATTTTAAATAGACAATCATATAATATATTTTAAATAAACTATTAATCATAAAATAATGTCAGGCTATATTTTAATACTCACCTATCAATTATAAATAAATAAAATGATAAGAAAATACATAGGCCGGGCGCGGTGGCTCACGCCTGTAATCCCAGCACTTTGGGAGGCCGAGGCGGGCGGATCACGAGGTCAGGAGATCGAGACCATCCTGGCTAACACGGTGAAACCCCGTCTCTACTAAAAATACAAAAAATTAGCCGGGCGTGGTAGCGGGCGCCTGTAGTCCCAGCTACTCGGGAGGCTGAGGCAGGAGAATGGCGTGAACCCGGGAGGCGGAGCTTGCAGTGAGCCGAGATCGCGCCACTGCACTCCAGCCTGGGTGACAGAGCGAGACTCCGTCTCAAAAAAAAAAAAAAGAAAATACATAAAAACCGCAATAGTTTTTGTAATTAGACAGTGGAGTTACTTGTGATTTTAATGATGTAGGAATTATTCAGTTTTTAAATAATAAATCTTTATTAATTTTATAATTATCAAAGATGCTATAAAAAGAAATAATTTTTTATTACTATGCTACTGATGTATTTCCATTGCATTGACTAACAAAATTAATACTAGAATTTTCAAAAGTATCCACAGTGGTTACTTTATTTGCACTGTTAATTCAGCTCTTTTTAAGTATGCCTTCTCGTTCCCTAATTGATATAATTCAGAGACTACACTTGGACACAATTTAATGAATAAGCAAATTAGGTCCAGTTATTCCAATATGAAATTCCTTTTAATTATGGGCTACTTTTGGAGATGTAGAATAACTTGAATGTTTAATTTGGTGACTCAGTATGACCTAATTCACATTGTTTTATGAGTGGGTGAAAAATATAAGTGCTAGGAAATGTGTACCAGAAATAATTTGTCATCTAATTACATTTCAGAACATTATACCTCCTCAAAGCCTTGTTTCGGCATATATCTCATTTTAAAAATCTATGTTGTATATATGTTTACTTCTTTAAAATTTTAAAAATGTTTGTGGAATTCACATAAAATACAGAAGAGACTAGCAATAAGTGACATACTTATACTTCATGACCTGAAAATGTATATGACTATATTTTTTTCTTTCCTACAAAAGAATATATTCAAATACATCGTAAGAAAAATGTATAGCTTTATAGTTAGGATAAACCTTTAATTCAAGTGCTGTTACTTGAATTAAGGATGCACAAGCCCCGGACTCTACTCCACAAACCCCACCCGCTCTTCTCACCACATAAATACCTAGGGAGAGGGATCTGTCTGAAGGAACCTTTCCCACAACAGCCTTTATTCAAAATGACACACCTGCCACTTTCCTGATGCCTACTCTTGTACTCCAACTGCAGTGTGATTCATTACACACAGTTTGCTTGTATGTTATATGACAGTGATTACATCAAGGATTTGGGTACTAGCTAACTGAATTGATATATTTGAAAGTACTTTATAAAACAGAAAGTGCTGAACAACCATTAAGTATACAGAATGATTTGGCAACAATCATATGTAGTACCATATTTTCTGAAATATCTATTTCTTAAAAAACAAATTTCATTAAGTGTATTATTTGCTGAATAATCTCTCAAAGGTCATGTTTTCATATAGCTACTATTATTGCATTTTGAAATCAAACATTATTTTCTTTGCCATTTCAGAGAAGCCCTTGGTAATCCAGCCCGCAAGTGCAATTCATGCGCATGGCTCTAAAGAGAAATGGGCAAACAAAAAGAAGATTAACTACACATTCAATAATCATTTATTTATTTTCTTAGAGATATCTACAGTAGCTCTCTCTTATCCTTATTTTAATAAATGCTGACGTACAGAATTAGTGAGATTTTTGGTAATAATATTTTTTTTGAGGCAGATTCTTGCTTTGCCAACCAGGTTGAAGTGCAGTGGTGCAATCTCCACTCCCTGCAACCTCCACCTCCTGGGTTTAAGCGATTCTCCTGCCTCAGCCTCCTGAGTAGCTGACAGGTGCGCACCACCACGCCCTGGCTAATTTTTTGCATTTTTAGTAGAGATGGAGTTTCACCATGTTGGCCAGGCTGGTCTCACTCCTGACCTCAAGTGATCTGCCTGCCTCGGCCTCCCAGAGTGCTGGGATTACAGGCATGAGCCACCGCGCCCACCCGGGTTATAAATTTGTTATTCCTCTTGTGGTTGTTTGGGATGTGTATTTGTGTGTGTGCACATATACATATTATTGAATTTACCACGTTACTCCAAAGGCTTTTCTTTAACTATTTTGCTTGATGTATATTCAACAATGATAGTCTCAAACAAACAAACAGAAAACAGAAACACATCTGATTTTTCACCAATACTGTTTATAGATTGAATCTGTATAGAGTCTGAGGCTATTCTGATGATAAATTTATTATAGGACTAGAAAAAACTATTTTGCCATTTTACAAACTCTCATTATGCACCTTATGTAATAGTGCCAAGTTAATAAATTTGCTTCTATGTTTATAGTCTTCAACGGAAAAAACTTACGAGGTACTATTTTCCAGATGAAAGTGAAAGTGATGACAGATTTTATTTCTTCACTTAAATTATTAAGATATACCTTTATTATGTGAGCATAATCGATTTTATTGCAGGGAAGGCCCTTAATTCAGTAAAAAAGACAGGATTGCTTCTTGAATATTAAAACATTTTCATCTTTTCAGTTTTGCTTTTCTTGATTATCTATTTTTCTTTTTACGGAGTAATGTATATCATTTTTTAATTAAATATAATTTAAATAATATTTTACAATAATCTAAAATGCTTCTGAATACTTCGTCAATAACTTTTGGATGTTCAATAACATTAAGAACGATTACATTTTTCAAATATTATTTTTGCATTATTTATATGTTTGCATTTTTACAAGTGTTCTAATCGCATATTGCAAGGCCAAATCAGAATTTTTAAAGACTTTATTTTATTAACATTTAATTATAGCAATAATTAAGAAATAAAATAAAATGACATAAAATTTTAAATCTTATGAATAAATTAAACCTATATATTTAAATTACTTTACAATTTTAGCATTTTTCATAAATATACAGAAATTTCATTTCGTGTGTTGTTATAATTATTACAATATTAAAATTATGTAATGGAAAAATAAATTAAGCATCAATTAAGACAGCATACATCTGTTGGCAAAAGAAAGAGAAGGTATATTTGATTTCCTTGATTTTTTCCTCTCAAAATTGAGAAATAGTTTAATTTTATAAATCTATATCCATTTAAATTACTTAAGTCACCATTTTAGCCTAATGTTTTCATTTTCTAGATAGATTACTCTTCTTTTTTTTTTTAAAAAAAGGTATCATTTATTCTGGTTATGAGTAAAAGACAATTTTAGATGTGCAAATATTTAGATATATAATCACAATTAGTATTTTTACTTCATGAAATCTTTAGGCGCAAACTTTGCTGTTCTAAACTAAAATTTGGATTCCAATTCAAAAGCTAAAGACTATCATAGTGTGATTATCCCAAATGAACTCTTTTACCTAACACTTACTGAAATTTGAAGATAAGTAGTATTGAGATTCTACAAGTCAGTAAGAGGTCTTCTCTCTGTGAACTTTTAGGTTTTAAGGGCACAAGGAATTTAATGGCTACTGGGCTAAAGAAGGTAATAACCACTATTGTGCATATGATTTTAGTCATATAGGCAAAAAGCCTAGGAGTTACATTGTTTGGACAGATGGCATAAGTACAATTAATTGCAATATAAATTGTCAGATTGTTTCAAAAAGCTCTACAATAAATTATTCTTCACCAGAAATATATGAGAGAACACTAGAAACAATAAGTCCTATAGTTATCTTTAAATGCTACCTATTTGATGGTTTTTCTGGTGACATTCCTGTGTTATTTTAATTTGTATTTTCTTTACCACCCATGAATCTTAACAGATTTTTTCTATGAAAGTTCAGCACTTTGATTCATTCTTCGGTGGACTGACTGCCTGTGCCTATCCACTTCCCTGGCTCTCTTGCTTGGTGTGTGCATGTGGCTTAGTTTTAGCAAATAGAATATTTGCTGTCCCTGAGCCTTAGTCTTAAATCCTTATACAAGCACTTTTTCTTGTTATCTTACCTGTTTGTCTGACTTGGGTGATGATTCTTAGAATAATTTTGGTTGCCAAATGTTAAAGTTAGTAGAACTACTATAAGCCTCTGAGTGGCTAAATGGTAGTTATTTCTGTGGCCTGAATACTCTTATGAGATATTCAGAGAGATTGAGAGGGAAGAATTATTTTTGAAGACATGGAATTTTTATTTTCTATTCCTTAGAACAGTTTAGTTTACCCTAAATAGTAACTACCTATTATTTTCCTCTGCTAATTTTTCTTGAGGCTCCTAACTTTATCAGGTGAATTTTAAGATATCTGTGAGGCTGGGCACGGTGGCTCACACCTGTAATCCCAGCACTTTGAGAGGCTGAGGCAGGTGGATCACGAGGCCAGGAGTTCAAGACCAGCCTGGCCAACATGGTGAAACCTCGTCTGTACTAAAAAGAAAAAAATTAGCTAGGTATGGTGGCGCTCGCCTGCAGTTCCAACTACTCGGGAGGTTGAGGCAGGAGAATTGTCTGAACCCGGGAGGCGGAGGTTGCAGTGAGCCGAGATCGTGCCACTGCATACCAGCCTGGGTGACAGGCAAGACTATATCTCAAAATAAATACATACATACATACATACAAACACATATATGTAATGTATAAATATTACCTTTTTGTCATCTATTTAACAAAATATTTGCTCAAATATATACTTCCATCTGACAACTATTTAACATTACTTTTCTAATATTTTTACCTTATTGCTGCTGACATGATACATTTTTATTCATTCCACTACATCCTTGTTATTTTGGAAGATCTATCCTTTATTTCTTTATTAAGGGGTATCTTCAATTTTTTGACCTCACAATTAGATGCATAATTTTCAAGTACTATTTGAAATAAAGATACCTTATATTGTCTTAGCAAATTAGTCAATTTCTCTACTTACCCCTCCCAATAAGTTGACAAATTCAAAAAACATAAATTTCCCCATTTCTTTTTCACCACTCCCTTCCAAGAAACCTTGGAACCAGTTTGTTCCAAGGTTTGTTCCCACCAAAGTCTAGATTATACAAAAATATTTTAGAATGTTAATGATATATTGTTAGTAAAATTCTTCTATTGAATAGTTTATGATAATTTGTCAACATGAAATGTTAGGCAGACATTGAATACCAACTAGAGCTATTCATATTCTCTTAACGGGATTTCCATTGAGTTATTGATGAAAGATAAAGTGATATAAAGAAAATGTGTATACACCAAGTGCAAAATATTTTATACCCTTTATGTGGCCATGAATATTAAATCATAGTTATGGGAGGAAATTGCCAAATACATATATTAGGCTGTTAAAAACTGTTTTTCTGAGCTCTGGAAACTGATGGATAGGCATAGCAGAAGAGAGCAGAAGCAAGCCAAGAAATCGAGGAAAAGATACTGCTATATAACAAGAAATAAAATAAAAGTACATAATGTAATTCCCTTAGAAAATGAAGTCGGGTGACTGAGAAGATGTGGAGAACCTTTATAACAATTTCCTTTTTCTAATCAGATTTGATTATAAAACATCGACATAAAATCAATATATGTGTATTATATTCATTTCAATTTTAATTTCAAGACTTAATTTTGCTGTCTTAAAGATCATGGATAACTCCATCTTATCTCAATGTTCAATCTATAATTCATTAAAACAGTTTTCAAAAGAATTTTCAAAATACTTTTTTATGATTACAACCATACTTAATCTTAAATTAGGACATACTGTGTGATAAATACTATGGTGAAGTACTTCTCAATAATCCATATTCTTAAACACAACAAGTTCTACGATCAAACTGCTTAAATTTATATATTTGCTCAATCATTTGCCACATAAATATTTTACAGATGAAGAAACTAAAACACTTTTTTTTTCCGAAACGGTTTCAGGGCTAACTAACTTACTCATGAGCTTGGTAAAAATAAAAATTATTAGATACCTTGTGGATCCGTTGCATATATTTCAAATTTAAGTTTTTGAAGCACTTTTTGAAAAGACTTCTTTATGTGACATTTGTTCATTAAAAACACAGTGATTCCTTTTTTGAAATACGATCCAATTATAAAATATCCTGTGTCTAGAAACGAATTTATTTTCCTAACAAAAATGTATTAAATTAATTAATTAAGTTCTCAGAACCATTATTTAAGCCAAGTGTGTTGATCCTACAACCAGTGAAAATAATCCCTACAATGCTAAAAATGTGTGTGCTATTATCCATCTATTTCCTAGTTCATTAAAGCCAATTTATCATAATCTGGACTTTTTACCAAAGATTTTCAGGGATGTCAAAGGTTTTTACTCCTAAATTTAATATGCTGAAATATTACTTTATGTTCTATTTATTTTTATTCACTTAAAATGACATTTTTCTCTATGTTGCAATTGCAAAAATTAACTTATTTACATATATACATGATGTCATGATATAATCTAGGCACAATTTTGGATATTTCCTTTTCCCAATCTGATTAACTTACACAGGTAATCAATTACGTAATCACCAAGCAAAAGACCTTCATTGGTTTCTATTTTGTTATTTTTTCTTCTGGAAAAGAGTTTAAGATAGTTTTAACATGAAGAATAGCAACCATATTTTTTGCATACTGTTATTTCTTCAAAGACGCTTAATCTATATAAACAAATTTTAAAAACCCTGGTATCAGTTGGGTAAAATCTCTGAGATTTAAAATATTTACTAAGCTACTAAATGTTAAGCAACACAGGATTTTGAGAAATTGGCCAATGGCAAGGATTGTAAGGGAACAAAAACTTGGAAACAATGCTGTTTGTCGACATCTTGAATAATTTGCTGTGCCTCTATTTTATGTCACAGTATTTCCACTTCCAGGCCTATACAAATAAATAAAATCAGTGTTATACACAGAATAGGTACACACACACACACACAAGCGTTCAGATATAAAGATTTCAACTGTAGCATCATTTGTAATAAACAATATTGGAAACAATGTTGGTATATATTGCTAAGAAAATGTGTTGAGATCAATTTAGTATAATTATATATGAGATATATGATTATTTCATTTCTTTATGGAATGAGTGTAATGGGAAAATCCAGTGGAAAGCTTACATTAAAGCTAAGAAAGTTAAATCTTTAAGACCTTTCATATGTATGGGTCTTTCTCGGGGTCATATGAGTTTTGCAAAATTTGCTATGTAAGATGCTTAATTAAAAATAAGAAAAGCCACACCTGTTTTGACTCCCATTTGCCTTTAGTCATTTATCTCCCTGTCAGGTAGTGCGGGTCCAGCCTACAGCACTTTTAGTATTCAGCTAAGGGGAAGTTGAATAGAGACATATTTAATTTCAGTTCATTGAGGTTAATGTGTTTGATTTAAAGCCACTTCCATGTAAAATGAAGTTGTTTCTGGCAGTTCAGAGACTTTCTATTGCTCACTCCATAGATTCATCCAGTGTCGTAGCACAGAGGTGCAGAGGCAGAGAATGTTGTGAGACACATGCCATGCAGTACTTGGTACCAGAGGCTGCAGAGAAGGAAAGAAACAACTGCCCTTAACCTAGCTCTCCTTTCCACTAATTCTTACTGTGGTGGTGATGTGGTGAGAACCAGATGTCCTACATGTAAGGGGATCTGCTGTAGGCAAAGAACTCTGGAAAAAAGAACCTGAGCATTTTTGTGGAAGAGTGACCCAGTTGCTCTGACCCCCTTCTGAGTGTGTCTCCATAGTCACAAAATGGAAAAAAATCTGAGTTCTTACTCTAACCATTTGGATAAAAATAAATCTCTCTAGGGGAAAGATAACACTAGAGTCTCCAGCTTTGTAACTTCTGGGATGCATCTACTGGGTCTCATCTTCTCTTGAAATGTAAATATATATCCCTAGTGAGGTAAATCCCTCAGGATGGCCCCTAACCATGTTCTTTCTGTGAATTAATTTCCAGAGCTAGTTCTTAGCGTAGAGCAGAAGTCTGAGTAAAATTTGTTGAGAAAGTTCTTACTATGCATAAATAACTTTATTTACAGCCTAACACTATCCATTAAAATCAACAAGAGAAAGACAAACTAATCCAAAATGACCCTGCAATCGGTGCTCTAAAACGATGCAGGTTGACTGTAATTGTTAAAATAAATTTGGAAAGTATTTGACCTTATCTGTTAAAATTAAGTATATGCATACCCTGTGACCAATAATTCTGCTACTATCATCCAACAGGAACACATAAACATATTCAGCAAATGTACAAAATTGTTTATTAAAGAATTATTCACAACAGCTTAAATTGGAAGTTTTGCAGTTATCCATCAAGAGTGAAATAAACACATCATAGCATATATATACATACATGGAGTATTATCAAGCAAGAAGGATAAATGGTATACCCAAGAGAGCTTTGATGACTCTCCCAAATACATTTCTGAGTAAGAGAAGCCATCCAGAAAAGAATATATATTGTTTAATTCTATTATAAAAGTTCAAAAATAGGTTAAAAAAAGTCTATGTTATTAGCAATCAGAATAATAATTACTTGCAGATGGAGCAGATGGTAATTTAAGGGAATTTTATTGTGAAATATGTACAATCACTTTGTTAAAATTAATTAACTATATACTATTTGTGTATTTCAATAAAAATGTTTAATAAACTATCTCGTCGTTGTTATTTACATTTCTTAAATAGCATTTAGGCATGGGTGAAAAGGTTTAACTTGACTGGCCTGAATTGCTCAAATACTGTACATTCCAAAGAGGGGTCCCTCTGCAGGACTAGACCTTAGTCTAGGAGTTCATCTCTGAGCCCTTGGAGTATTTTGCTTGATAAAAGTGTTCTTGTTTTCCTGAAGTCTTGGGCCATACTCTCCCAGTTCGACCAGAAAAGGTTATGTTATCAACGTGACTTATGTGAACATCTGTTTTTACTCTGGGTGTAGGAAGAAAGTTGTGCTTAAATGTCATGGAGCTGATGTCAATCATATGGGCATTACATGACTATGTGACTGATCCCAGTAAACACCTTCGACAACTAGGCTCCAGCGAGTGTTCCTGGTTGGCAATGCTTTGCACTTTACATATTGTTGCTGGGATAATTAAACATGTCCCCATGCAACTGCTCTGGGAGGGGACACCTGAGAGCTTGGACTTGGTTTCTCCTGGAGTTCACTTCATTTGTCTTTTCTCTTAGCTGACTTCTATCTGTACTGTTTTTACTGTAATATACTGTAACAATGAGTACTACAGCTTCTGATTCCCTTAGAGATTTCCAATAAATTACCAGGTCTCAAGTGGTCTTGGGAACCCCTGGCATATTACTGAACTTAAAGTTTTCAGAATATCTGTATTTGATGTATTCCATGGCAAGCACTATATCCATCATACTTTTTCATTTATTGACATAACTCCAAATATTTCCACATATCTAAAATTCAGGAAAGTAACCCTATCCTTACCTCTGAGGATAAAGCTTGTTAAGTATAGGTAAACCATGATAATTGAAATTCACCTGTTTGTGACGGACTTTTTTTAATGACTGTTTTTAGTCAAGAAAATGTGAGGGTAGGTCTGCCAAGAGCTACTGAAAAGAGTTACATTTTCTAAAAAAAAAAATATCCTCATCTTTTCTCTTTAAGAATAATTTGTGGTGTTTCTGAAATCATTGTCTGCCCATAAAGAGAGATTACTTAAACAAAAAGTCTGTATAAAATATTACTACAAAGAAAAATGAGAAAAAAATCATATTCTTGATTAATTTATTGATCTATTAAATTAATAGTCTTGGAAGTAGATCCCTCTTTGGACTTCCAGTTAGAGACAGGGCCTTACTCTATGGCCCAGGCTGGAGTGTAGTAGTGCCACCATAGCTCATTCATTGTGTAGCTCACCACAACCTCAAACTCCTGGACTCAAGCAAACCTCCTGCCTCAGCCTCCCAAGTGGCTGGAATACAGACAGGTACCACCATGACCACACCTGGCTATTTTTTTTTTCAATTGTAGAGCTAAGGTCTCCCTATGTTGCCCAGGCTGGTTTTGAACTCCTGGCCTCCAGTGAGCCTCCCACCTCAGCCCCCCAAAATGCTGGGATTCCAGGCATAAGCCACGAGACCTGGCCTATTTGTAGTTTAAATTTTCTCATCGTCTAAATAAAAGATCTAAAACTAATTGTCTAAGTTGGCGGAGCAGTCAGAACACACACATTTATTGATTAAATTTATTGTCTTATATGGATGTGGTTCATGGTGCCCAAAACAATTACAATAGTAACATCAAAGGTCACTGGTTACAGATTATCATATCAAATATAATTATAATTAAAAAGTTTGAAATATTGTGAGATTTGCCTAGATATGGCACAGAGATACAAATGAACACATGCTATTAAAAAGTGGTGCCAATAAAGTTGCTTGATGCAGGGTGGTCATAAACCTTCAATATGTGAAAAACACATTATCTGTGAAGCCAAGGGAAGCAAAGCACAGTCAATTGAAGTATGTCTATATTCCACTGCCTTTGTAGAGTGTATATAGTTGTATTACATAACATACATAATATATATACAAATATATATAATATATATTTGGGTATATGTAATATATATTACATATATTTGTATATATATTATACATACATATTATATACATATATAGTATACATATATATTATACATATATATTACACATATATATATATATTTGATATGGACTGTGTCTTGTTTCCCCAAAATTAATATATTGAAGCCTTAACTCTCAATGTGTTAGCATTTGGAGGTGGGACCTTTGGAAGTAATTAGGTTTAGATGAGCCCATAATTATGGGGTCTTCATGGTGGAATTAGTGCTCTTACAGGAAGAGACCAGAGAGCTAACGCTTTCTATTCGCTATGTACGTACATAGGAAAAAGGCAGCCCTTTGAAAGCCCAGAAGATGACCCTCCTCAGACTTGCCAGGTTCAAGAACTATAAGAAATAAATGTCTATTGTTCAGACCAGCGCCTATCTTATTTTTATATAGCAGCCTGAGCTTACTAAAACAATTATTAAGAAAAAACAGCAAAGCAAACAAACAAAAGCAACTATGTTTAAAACTCCTGGAAAAATAATTTATCTTCTGTGCAGCTGTTTTTTAAGATCTTCCTTTAATGTATTTCCCCTCATTCTTCTTGCGTCTTATTTGGAGTCTGTAGTAGCATAGTTCTTAATTTGCTTATCAAGTAATTTACATCATATTAAACATGAATTTCAACCAGCAAAGAATATTATTAAAACTTCTGGACTAATGTTATTCACTTGTATTCTTTCCTACTACCCGGAAATGCTTTTGCTGGCAATGATTTCTCCTTTGATGTTGTGAAGTTTCGGGCCATTGTTAGAGAAACAGGTCCACTTGCCGATTAGCAGGCAGTAGGCTTTGTGACCTAAGTTCAGTAACAGAAAATCATTACTTTCTCTGGCAATTTGATACAACATGCTTCATATATTCCAAAATTCATCAATTTTCTGCTCTGTTGATGTCCTCCTTTATTATGTTAAAGAATTGCCATAGTATAGTTTATTCATAATGCTATTTTCAGTTGAATTACTAGAGCTCCACTTTAGCATTTTAAAATCATATTATCGCATGTTTATTTCCAAATTAACAGGGCAATAAAAATCCTCTCTTAAAAATCAGGGATATCAGTATTCATCTCTGTTTATGTAAAAATATTAAAAAATTAGAAGTGAAATATCACAGAAGATATTTTAAATATGAAGACAAATAATGAAATAAGGAGAATTTTAAAAGCCAAATATTTTGGATCAGAGTAAGAAGTTAGTGGTAAAAGATAAAGGTTATCCAACAACCTTTTGCAAATGAAGCCAAAAAAGTAGGTTTGCGCAACAGTGAATAACTAAAATTACAACTCTTTTATATTTCTTTAAAAAAAAAAAAATGCCCTTTTTCAAAAAGTCAGATCGGTTTAATCACACCATAAAATTATTTACCCAAAGTTAAGGAAAAATAGCATGCTGTCATATAAGTAGAAAATTTAAATACACAATTGATATTTAACGTTCTCTAAGCAATGTAAAGATTGCTTTTAAGCCATCTAACAGAGTTGTATTTATTATTAGGGATCAAAAAGTGTGTAAATTAGCACAATATATTTTATATAAAATGAATCTGTTTTCTCTTATAATAGTATACAATTATAATTCTGAATTTTGAATTTATTCTTAAACAAATAAAAACAACTGCTATATCTGAATTCTTGTTTTATGTCACTCTATCTATCTATTTTTTTTACTATCTATATTTTTTTTACTATCTATATTTTTTTACTATCTATATTTTAGGCATTTTTACTATCTATATTTTAGGCATTTTATACGTTAAGTATGCGCAGTTGGTGCTTACTAAATATAGCCTAGCAATGCTCCTTGTTTCTTTTTTTTAACCTTTAATTTCAGGGGTACATGTGCAGGTTTGTTATATAAATACATTTGCATCATGGGGGTTTGTTTTACAGATTAATTCATTACCCAGGCATTAAGCCTATGATTCATTAGTTATTTTTCCAGATCGTCTCCCTCCCCCGACCTTCTGCCCTCTTGTAGGCCCCGGTGTCTGTTGTTCCCTTCTTTGTGTGCATGTGTTCTCATCATTTAGCTTGCACTTACAAGTGAGAGAATGTGACATTTGTTTTTTCGTTCCTACATTCATTTGCTAAGGATAATGGCCTTCAATTCCATCCATATTCCTTCAAAACACATGATCTCGTTCCTTTTTATGGCTACATCTTATTCCCTGGTGTATATGTTCAACATTTTATTTATCTAGTCTTTACTATTGATGGCCGTTTAGGTCTATTCCATGTCTTTGTTAATGTGAATAGTGCTGCAGTGAACATATGTGTGCGTGTGTCTTTATAATAGAACAATTTATATTCCTTTGGATATATACCCAGTAATGGGATTGCTGGGTCTAATGGTAGTTCTGTTTTTAGGTCTTTGAGGAATCACCACACTGTTTTCCACAATGGCTGAATTAATTTACATTCTCTTTAACAGTGTATAGTGTTCCTTTTTCTCTGCAACCTTACCAGCACCTGCTATTTTTTGACTTTTTAATAATAGCCATTCTGACTGGTGTGCTTACTGGTTCTTAATCTCACCCACATCTTAGAATAATGTGGAACATTCAAACTACCCACACCTCTTTCTAAAAACTGAAGTTTTGTTTTAATTGGACTTTAGTAGAGCCAAGAAATGAGTATTACTTAAAATCTTGCCATGTGATTCTACTAGGAAGCCAGGGTTCAGAGCCATGGATTACATTTTTAATATAAATACACATTATTAGTTGAAGCAGTTTTAAGTTAGGATAGCTGTAATGTTGATTGAAAGGGGAATACTTAAAACAGAACTCTGCCTTGGGTCGTCAAGACTTAAAAAATTCTTCTGTTTTTATTCTATTAAATATAATCATGCATTCATTTACTTTAGCATTTGTAATTCTAAAACACATTGCAAATTTCACAAAACTACCATTTTCTAAATGTCAACACTCTAAATACACCATTTATTTTTTAAAGTAGTATATTCACTTCAAATTCCATTGCTGTGTCAAGAGTTAGTTGAACTTAAAATATAATTAATAGTTACTCAGCAAAAATAGAAAGATGTTAGCTGACTGTGTCAAAAGAAATATTTTAACACTGATTTCATTTTTACTAAATGACTGAATTTTTCTTTATGTTTTATGCCTAAGCTTCTCTGCTTTCTTTCTATTTTTTGTGGTTTAAATAAAGAACCATGATTATCTGTATAACTGATTGCTCAAAGTAATTAATCATTTTTCTTATGAAATTACCAGGGTAAATTAAGAATCTTATAATTACAGAGTTTTCTCTTGCCTAGAGGAAACATACTGAGAAACTGTGTTAGGAAATTATTATTTCAAAACCCAGTCTAAGTTCTTAGCCACTGGACATTTAAAAAATACATTTACATATATTTTTCTAACATGATTGAGAATATAGTTTGTTTCAGATTTCCACATTTCTTAAATGAAAACAATAAAGAATTCAAAAGGCAAAAGGTACTGTAAAAAAAGTTATTTGATCACATGTAAATGAAAATTCTACCTTCTTATTGAATTTTACTAATTAGAGGGGTAATTATTCTCACATCAGATTATTTGTACAAGATACTATTTCTGATGTATTTTATTAAAGAATTCAAAAGGCAAAGGTATTGTAAAAAAAGTTATTTGATCACATGTAAATGAAAATTCTACCTTCTTATTGAATTTTACTAATTAGAGGGGTAATTATTCTTGCATCAGATTATTTGCACAAGATACTATTTCTGATCTATTTTATTAAAAGTCACCATTTATTATTGGTTTTCATCTCATGTTATATATGCAAATGAAACTCCTTTGAGTATGCAATGGTTATTTACTGCAGTGAATATTGTACAATCATATTTATCAAAATGTTATTCTTCGAAATATTTTTCTAACGCTTATTAGCAAGCAGTTTTTATATTTGAGAAAGTGAAACGTGGACTTTAGAATCAGATTTAGGCCATATGGTAAGCCAACTGCCTGAAAAATCTTCATAACAAATGCTAATATTGATGAATTTTGGAGATGTCATTATATATGTATACCTAAAACTACAGGAAAACAAAGAAAATTACCAATGCCAGAAACACAGGCAACACTTAAAACCAGCAAGACCAGTTGCTCTGACTTTTCTGGATGGCAAGAGAGATGGACCCAGCAATCTATAAATTTGGATTTTCTTAAGGCTCATCAGCGAAGGGGTGATGCATAGCTGGACCTAGATTGAAAGAGTAAAGAAAAATACTTATTAACCAACCCAGTACAATTAAGAAGTTTGTCTGTAAATACTAGAACAATTGGTAGAAAAAACAAATACATATTCTCCCCTGAGAATCTGTAACATCAGGATTATCCATCATGTGTTGTTTGACTTCAAACTTATAAATTATACAGCCTTGAGCCATGAACCATCAAATTAACAAATTAACATATAGATTATTTTCTGGCCATTGATACACTGGAAGTTTGGTGGAAGAGATGCAAAATCATTCCAGAGCAAAAGCTGAAAATTTTTTTCTGCAAAGGGCAAGATAATAAACATCTTAGGCATTATTGACCATTTTAAAGAGCAGCTTATAGTCACCAAAAGGAATATCAACAAACTAGAAAGTGAAGATAAAGAATTATCCAGAATGCAGAATATGAACCAAAAGATAGAACATAAGATAAGCTGAAAGACATGGAGTATTGAATAAAACTATCCAAGGAATATCTAAAAGAAATTCTGAAAAGAGAATAGTAGGTATAAAAATAATGGGATTATAATAGTTTGCTTCTACTTCTGGGATGAATATAGTAGTTGTATAAGACACATACTCTTATTAAAATGACAAGAAAAAGCTGGATAAATTATAAAAGCTACATACTTTTTAAAGCATGAGGGAACTGTAGAAGCAATGATGAATAGATGAACTAAGAGTACAGACATACCTGAGTGTTCGAAATGGGCCAAAGAGCATGATGCATTCATAGCATCTACTAGTCAATTCTGGCACAAATTAGGAAGTAGAAGGCATGTTCAACGGAGGCAAAACAGTAATATATATATAAACATGTGGGTAAGTCTAAAGAAGCATTTGCTATATTGAATCAAACAAATACAATAAAGTAAAACAAATACTAGAGAACATTGTTAAGCTGAGTTAAGTTTGGCTCAAAGTGCCCATTGTACTTGCCTAATTAAGTTTGGCCCAAAGTGGCATCCATACATAGTGACTGTACTCTAACTTAATGCGTAAATAAGTTGTAAGCTAATGTAGATGTATGGACTTGTAACCAAGCAACTGAGACTCAACCAATCATAGGAGCCAAACCCTTAGTCAATCCCAAGCTGAATGCTGCCAAATTATGCCCAAATAAGGCAAATATTGAACTGCACCAATCACGGAAACTCTGAATATAATTTTCTATGTTCTGGTTATAAATACATCTCACCACTCTGGATGTGGAGTCACTCTGAACAATCTTCGTTCTGAGATGGTGCCTAGTTCTCAAACCTTTTTCTTGGTCAAATAAACTTAGTGAAATTTAACATGTCTTAGTTGTATTTTTTTAAACAACATTCAAAGACCTACAAAATAGGACAGGGAACTTGTATTTAGACTATACTGTCTAAATGCCACTTATTTATGCTAGTTATTTGTGTGTTATAGAGAATATAGTGATATTGATATACTTTAAGTCATTTATGTACATCGGGAAGAGGAAAAAAAAAGTTACCCAATTCAATGGAAGTCAAATGAAGAAGCAGAACAGAGCTACCAGAAAAACATGATTAGAGTTAAAGAAGATGGGAGCTCAAAGAGGAAAACTATCACTGAATTTGGGGAACTTTTCCTTGCAAGCCAAGTTAACTTTTGTTCAGATAGAATTCTCAGATGAAAAAAGACAGAAATTATAGTCTATGGCTGACAAAATATAGAGAGTCTGCCCAGAGACTTTTGCTACTCTAAGCTAGAATCTTAAGGTTAATACACTCCAATGAAGGAGAAAACAAGAACAAACTCTTGAGCATACTTGAAGTCTGGGACCAAATATGAGTTGTTCAGATACTCATATTTTCACCCTGATTTAAGATGATCTGATATGGGTAATGCTTGCATAATCAAAACTTCTGGAGGAACTTATCTCCATAGTAGACAACAAGGTAATCTTAAACTATCCTGACACTAATTGGGTGTATAAACTTGGCCAAGTCATTTTTCCCTTTGAGTCTCAGTTTCGTCAACTGTAACGTGAATATGAAAGTAACTAACTTGTAGGTCTGTATTAAAAATAAAGTCAATTATTTTGGTAAATAATTTGTATGCAATATAGCGTACATGAGAGAGAGAGAGAGAGAGAGTTTGTGTGCATGTGTTTAGAGAGAGATGGAGAGAGAGACACACATACACAGAGAAGAATCAGTATATTGTTAAGGATAACAACATCCAGAAACAAATCGACAGACAAGAAAAACAATTTAAGTAATAGAATTATCAGACAGAAGTTAAAGAACAAAACATATGCTTAAAGATGCACACAGGAAAATACAAATATGATCATGGTAGATTTAGAAAGGAAATACCTGCTAGAAGTAACAGAGAACTACTGGAAAATTAATGAAGTGCAGTAGGAAGAAAGAAAATAAATTATTGAAGAAAAGTTTCAAGATACAAAGGATAGAGTTAAACATTAATATATGTCTAAACTTTACCAGCAAAAGAGAGACAAAGGCAATAACTAAGGAAATAATAGAGAATGTTTTAAGTACTGATTGAAGACAGATATAAGCAGATTTAAGCAGGTCAACAAATTCTGAGTGGAGTAAGAAAAGTACAATGAAGAAAACAAAAGACAAAGCCAAAATTCTGTAAAGCAGCCTGAAAATAAGGCTTATTACCATAAATAACAACATTTCAGTCTATAGAAACTTACATCCTAGGAGAGGGAATACTTTAAATAAAAAAGTAATGGATGAAAGGAGAAAAATTCCATCAAGTGGGATAACTGTTATCCATAAAGAAGTAGCAGGTGAGATGGGGAGTAAAAAAACAAACATATATAAATCCTCTTATTTTATATATTATAGCTCAATTTCATTCCCATCTTTGATAATCCAAAAATTATACACTGATCAATATATCTGTTCTAAATGTTAAGATTCCAACAGGTAGATCATGTCTCTCAAAATGTGTTGCACATTGCCTCAACTGGAGGTTCATGATGCATATTAAAATAAGAAAGGCTTAGAGAATTCTTACAGCAAGGAAAACAATGTAAGTTTATTTAATTTAGTGTTTTAGCTATATATTTAGTAACTATTTTAGGTAGGCAGTTGTTTAAAGACAATAGAAATTACTTGGAATTTAAAGCAAGCAAAAACAAATGTGTTGGAAAAGCACAACACAGCTCTTAGAATTGAAAAAAAAGTAGGTGAACCAGGCTCAGGCAGGAATCAGAGAGCAAGTCAGAACCAATATCAGAAAAAGGAAGTTCTGCTTTTCATGTGGCTATTGTCCTGTCAGTCATGACCGCTGGCCACTGCCAGCAAAGCATGCCCAGGCATTTTCTGGAATTCTGCTGGGCTCTGCTTTAGTTTGTCACTTCCCACTTTACCATTGGATTCCAAAAATCTATCCATCCGACAGGAATAATTTCAGACTCTCTGCCTACTTCTTACCTTGCAAGGTTAAAAATGCAAGGAATGAGTGGCTATTCTTGGGTCTCTGGTTTACATTTTAGCCTCCAGGTGGTGGGAAGAGAAAAATCTACTCACAAACAGCTTCAAAACGGAAAGGCCCTATATTGGCATTCCTACATAAAAGAAAGTACTGGGGGGCTTGACAAATGGACATTTGCCTTCAAAGAACACATATTCTCCTTTAGACAAAGTTTGCACTTATATAGCACAATTAACCTACTTCTTATCAATCAATAAAATGAACAGACAATTACAGAACAGGATAAGGTGTTTGCAAACTATGTATTCAACAAGGTTTAATATCCAGAATATATAAGGAACTCAAAAAACTCAATAGCAAAAGAAAAAGTTGATTAAAAAATGGACAAAAGAAGACATACAAATGGCCAAAAAATATATAAAGAAATGCTCAACATCATTAAGCCTCAGAAAAATGCAAAACAAAACCACAATTAGCTATTACCTTACCCCAGTTTAAATGATGGATATTATCAAGAAGACAAAATATAACAAATGGAAACGATAATGTGGAGAAAGAGGAATGTTATACACTGTTGGTGGGAATATAAAATAGTATAGCTGTTATGAAAAGCAGTATGGAGGTTCCACAAAAAATAAAAAAGAGAACTATTATATTACCCAGCAATCCCACTACTGCGTACGTAATCAAAAAAAATGAAATTAGTATGTCAAAGAGACATCTGCACCCAGGGATATTGAAGCATCATTCAAAATAGCCATGATATGGAATCTGCCTAAATGCTCATCTAACAACAAATGGATAAAGAAAATGTGGTGTATAAATGTATATCTATCTATCTATCATCTATTTATCATCTATCTATCCACCCCTCCAGAACAATATTCAGCCATAAAATGCTGTTATTTTTGGCAATGTGGATGAAGTTGGAGGATATTTTGTTAAGTGAAATAAGCCAGGCACAGAAAGACAAGCACTGCATGATCAAATTCATATCTGGAGTTTTAAGGATATGGAGAAAGATGTTAGGTTTTTTCCTTGTGTGGACAATATTTAAAATTATTATATTTGGAGAGATAACTAGAATACTCCTGCCAACTTAACTATGACCCATTAAATTGCTCTGAATTATAAATCAGATACTCTGAATTAGCACTTCACTACCATTTTTAAATCTACAGCATTTATATAAATTAATAACTGCTGTAGAGCATACTACTCATGGCTGAAAAAAGTGACCTGATGATTCGAGCTATCTAAGACCCACCTGATGTCTAACAGCACTAAGGATCAAGCTACCACCTCTCCCTTAACACATCTTTCACACCAATGTGCTAGAGCAGATAGCTGAAAAGTTTTCCCTAAGCCAGAGATCATTCTGACAAGGCATATGGAACAATAGAGATGTCAACACGCTTTCAAGACAAGTAACAGTAATCCTGGCTCTTAACTTGCTTTAATAATATTGAATTCTTTTATCAAATCCTGAGGAATGAGGGCTTCCAGGTGCCATATTTCCAGGTGCTTATCAGAATTTTTCTTTGCTGATAAGAACAATTGTTGCAGCATGCTTTGCTATTCATATAGAGAAAGACAAGAAATTTATATTCTAATAATAGAACACAAGTCCATCTCTTGCATCTGATTTAGCCAGATTAAGTCACCTTTCCACCAATATCAATCTGGAAGTGATATCATGAACTAAATGGTGTCAACCTGGGGTTTCTATTATATCTCAACAAAGGAAAAGAAGTTGCCATCATTGGCAAGGTACATACAGGATACATCTCTGTTTCGGGAGATGGGATGAGATTTCCCTGATTCTCCTACACTGCAGAGGGTAGAGGGAGGTATTTATATAATACACGGGATTTTAATTGAAGAAGCAAAGAGGAATGGATTAATGGGATTAATAGTGTTTATCCAATACAAGATGAAAAACAACATATTATTGTTTGTATTGTGATGGTTCTAGAATAAAACACATCATTTCTCTAATTTTGGTTAGATCTTTGCTGAAAGAAAAAGATAAATAAAATATCCTACAGTTTATCAATATCCATGTTCCTCTACACTAAATATTCATTTTTGATTAGTTATTTTTAACTATATTTGATGTCTTTATAAATTACCTTTTGAAACTTTAAACACATAAAGACATTGTTTCCTCTTAAAGGATTTTTCTTTTGTTTTCTTTTGTTTTTTTTAATCTAAAACTTTCTTTCAAAAACAATGACTTTCATAAATTTGCAACTTGTTAAATATAGTATTTTTATTAACATTCTAGTTTGTAACACAAGGCAAAACCTAAACACTTACCATTTATAAATAATGGGTAATACTGTTTCAACTTAACCTTGAGAATGTAGAAAAAAAATTGAGTCCAGTCTGATAGCAGCCAAAAGATCTCAGAAACAGTAATCTTAGTGCTAGCCTGGCAGACACAATCTGCACAGAACTTAATCAAAATAAGATTAAAAGTCCATAGCAATTTCCTTGAGTGGCCAGTCAGATATCCCCCATTACAGTCACCAACCAGCCTGCCCCTGGGGCCTGTTTCAGAAATAAATTGTTTGTAGATGAGCTGATGCAGAAGAAGGAAAAAAAAATGTTTTCTTGAGACTGTACCTAAATCTTATCAAGTAATACAGGGAAGCTTCAAAGTCTTTTTATTCTGAAATGTTATTTTATTCTGCTTTATATCATCTTAAATTTATTAGTATTATATTAAATATTAGTTTATGTAAGCTTATTATTTGACTCTGTATAGGATATAATAGATGGCATTGAATATTTAATAAGATAGCAACAGCAATAACACCTGGGAAATTGTTCAGGGAAGGATTCTATTCAGTTATTAAAAGATTTGCACACTTATTTCACTAATATTACTCAGCAATCACAAACATTGGGTAATGCTAGACAAATCTGCAAGAGGTACCATTATTCCAGCACCTTAAAAACATTTTTCAATCTGAAAGATACTTCTAGATGTTTTTTTCCATAACAGAGCAGACGATTTCTAAGTGTTTATATCACTGAAACTTCACAGTATTAGTGGAATATGTTATCCTTTATACCAAAAGTAATCAGATTATTTTATAGAGCAATTATAAATTAAAAATAGATTACTAAGAATATACTGTATAAAATGCCTTATGGGCTATTAATTCTGCATGCATTGCCACATTTGATTGTCTCAAAAAACCTCCTGAAATATGTATTCTTAACACACTTTTATTGAGATTATGAGTAATAAAAGTTAAAAGATTTTCCCAAAGATGTACAAGTAAAACAGGTCCTCAAATAAAGTTGTTTTGTTCAATGTTGTTTCGCTATAATGTAGATGAGAATAAATATTGATTCCTGGACAGGACTACCATCTGTGTAGGGTCTGCATGTTCTCCCCATGCCTGCATGGGTTTTCTCCAGGAACTCCTGCTTCCTCTCACATCCCCAAGATGTGCATGTCTGGTTAATTGGCATTTCCCCACTGTGTGTCCCCATGTGAGTGAATGTGGTTGTGCCCTGCCATGGAATAGCATCCTGTGCAGGGTTTATTCCTGCATTGCATGCTGAGTAAGAATAGGCTGTTGCCACCCGAGACTCTGAACTGGAATAATTGGGTAAATAATCACTTGTTTTTATTAATCTTTTTAAAAATGTATGTATACCTCACACTTATTTCAGTGTTGAATGTTATAAGTGTTTTAGTCTTCATTTAGAAGTACAGTGATAATATTGTGACCAGAAATATGCAGTAGGAACTTATATATTGTTGTATCAATTGGCCTATGGTAAAATTTGTTTCATTGTTCACCATTTTGCTGATAGTTGCAGTTTCCAATAATCTACTGATATTAAATGTGGACTTACTATGTAAACAATAGCAAGGATCCTAAATCCTAGGTTACATCTAAGTTTAAATGGCTTGACACCATGTCAGAATTGCCTTATGACCATGCTCTTATAAGTGTTTCATTTTTTAAAACAGTGCAAACTGAATTTTGCATGAGAATTATCATTAAAAAATTTTTTGTTACAGATAGGATCTTGCTATGTTGCCCAGGTTGACCTTGAAGTTCTGAGTTCAAATGATCCCTTTGCCTCAGCATCCAGTGTACCTGGGACTACAACTGTGTGCCACTATACCCAGGGCTGCAGGAAAAGTTGTTACGTAAAGCAGTGATTTATGAAAATAAGACTTTATTTGGGCAACATAGAAAATGTAAACAAAAAGAGTTGCTCAACATAAAACTTACTCAAGTCACAATTTACCTCTGACATGACATATTTCCATCCACTTCAGAAAAAAAAATGTGTATACATTTTTATTTCTTTTTTTCTTTTCTTTCCTTTTTTTTTTGTTTTTTTAGACGGGCTGGAGTGCAGTCACAGCTCACTGCACCTTTGAGCTCCTGGGCTAAAGTAATCTTCCTTTCTCAGCCTCCTGAGTAGTTAGAACTAAGACATGCACCACCATGTCTGGCTAATTTTTAACATTTTTTTTGTGGAGATGGAGTCTCGCTATGTTGCCCAGGCTGGTCTTGAACTTCTGGCCACATGCTATCCTCTCACCTCGACCCCCCAAAGCACTTGGATTATTGGCTCAAGTACTTAGAGGTATTAACCAGGATCACAGAGAGCTTGATTTTGTAAGTTTGAGTTAGCATGTAATAACTGCAGTGGATTTTGATGCATGTATTTAATGAGAATCATTGCTTTAGACTATATGATATTTGAAACAAAAGAGCAATAGGACCGCATGGCACAATATAAAGTCTGTTATGACATAGTGACTTTAATATATTCTAATTAAAATTATAATAGTAAAAGCTAAAAATGACAAGACAATTGTTAGAAATCATATCACGACAGCATAATCATGTATCCAGAAGTGATTGATACAATAACATGAACTGATATTTTGCTACAATATTAATCAGTTAATACAGGTTTTGAGGTTTCAGTTAACTGGTTAATCATAAAATATTATATAAAATATTATCAAATTGTTGTGTAAGTCATCTCACTGTATTCTAAAATTTATGTTATTTTATATTTCTAATCTGTGTTTTGCAGAGATCATGAAAATTTTAATGGGTAACTGAAGAAGAATTGTCCCAAGGACTTGAATAAATGTTAATGTTCATAACAGTATGTTCTAAAAAGAAATTTAAGTAAAAAAGGAAAAAACATATTTCGTTTTAAAAATATCTACGCATGCACATCATTCATCTAAAAAACCCATTTAACATAATCATCTAGTTATGTAAAGATATACCCAATAGCTACTTAAAATAGAAATATTCTATTTCATTATTAGAAATTATTATTTTAAAAGGTTGTTAAAACATCAAAAATATGCTTATTTCTAGTAACCAGAGAACACAGCAGGGTTATGAAACTTTGGATTCCTGTTTGGTTTGGCAGGTAACTAGATTAACAAATATATGAGGTTTTGAGTTTCAAAACACAATGGCATATTTAAAAAATACTTGGTGGGGGTCTGGCAATTGAGAGACCTTAGTAGCATAATCATTGGTCTTCACAATCACTGCCAGGTACTCTTTCAAACTAGCTTGAATAACTGCAAAACACATCATCAACCCAGCTTTTTTTTGCTGGACCTGGGCATATATAAACTGATTAGATTTAAAAATAAAAAAATTAGAGTTTTTTCTGTTGTGTTTGAAGAGGTGAACCCTTGGACTCAAAATCTCTCAAAAGTCCTGTCTTTCACTTCAGAATCTGGGCTAATTTGCATGGGAATATACTTCTGTGTTTTAATAAACACATGTAATTTTTCTGTTTTCATCTTGCAAGTAATGACAGCTTTGTTCTCAAACCAATTTTGTTTTTTATAGATTTTACCCTGATATATAATGAAGAGACAATTACATGATCTGTGTAGAAATTCTTCCTCTAAACTAAATTATACTACCTTAGAAATCTGACATGAAAGTACCAAAACTCTGTAAATTGACCTCACCAAGAAAATTATTACATAAAACAGTGATTCATGGAAATAAGACTTGATTTGGGCAACATAGAAAGTATTAAAACTAAAAAGGAGTTGCTTGAGATAAAATTTACCCAAGTGACAGTTTTACCTGTGACAAACATATTTCCATCCACTGCAGAAACAAATGTGTTTAGTTTATTAAAGTATATGTTTAACAGCAAAAAATAAATAGAATAAATTTATTATCCCTATCCAGTGATAAACACAATTTTAAAATAAAAATAAAAACATCCTGCTTATATTTGCTATACTATTTCATGCATTAGGCTAAGATATATGGTTATTTCCATGCTTTCAGGATGTGTTTAACAAATCTCTTATACATTTTCCTATTGTTGTCATTTTAATATCTTGAATATAATATTAAATAAACATTTCTACAAATAATTTGAACCTCAAAGTTTCATAAACATCTATCCTTCAATATTTAGGCCTAAAAAGTAATCTCCATTATCTATCAAATTCTAAATTTGAACTTATTATGGTTTACTCCTACTTTTTAATTATTACTTTGGTTAAAGATACTTCATGATATTATTAAGTTCCTTACTAATAATGTATATGGTTGTATTACATTCATTTATCCATCAAGACTAACTTTGAGCTACTATGAAATATAATTCAAATCATTCATATAATATCTAATGAATGATTATTATAATACAAAGCACTATACTAGGTTTCATAAGTGATACAAAAACAAGGGCAACCGCCTCAGTAACCAACACATTTGCAGTCTAATAGAGGAAAACAAGCCCTGTTATAAGAATAATTATAGTAAAAGGCTATATAAAATACAATCCATTTTGACACACCCCTTCAACTCTATTTGCTAATTCTCATTTTCACTTTTCAGTTTATTTTTAGATTAAATAGTTATTTTCACAAATCAGTCTGAGGACAGAGTTTTTTGTTTTGTTTTGTTTTGTTTTTGTGAGTCATCAGCACTATGCAATTGCATATACCTGTTGTGTTTGGTCTACAGAGGCTAAACATCATGTAATAGTTTTTATGCATTTTGTTCATAGGTTACTGGGTGCTTTAAGGCAAAACTGAATGAGTTTCCAATAGTCAGTACAAAACTACAAGAAATACAGACACAAAGTGCCTGGGGTTATCCTCAAATGAAGTTAGATTTGAATTGCATTCAATAACCTTTTTTACAATGTGTAGATGCTCAAAGCAAATACAATAGTTTCTCTTTGCCTCTGTGACTTGAGTTCATAGTGTTGTGTTTAAATATAACTTTTGTAATGTCTACTTCACTGAAGAAACTTTTAAAAAATGTGACTTATAATGGTTTTCTGTAACAACCTATGGTGCTTGGTTTGTAAAGTAAAACAGGAACTCAATTTAGTACCTACTGAATAATAACATTTTTTAACTGAGATTCCACTCATAAAGCACCTAAATGTTTAAAGTTAAAGCATATTATATTGACATTAAATTTAAAAAGAATAAACAAGTTAGAGAAGAAATAAAGAAAAAAAAACTTCAGAGAATAAACTGCTTCCAAGTATACAAGTACTAAAGAGGCTACACACTGGTATGCTCATTATAAATAAAAACATTCATTCATGTCATTTTATCACATTACTACATGTTTAAAATAATCTCTTATCATTATAGTAGGCCATCATTTTCCAAATAGCATCAAGAATCCTTATTTTGAAATAGTAATCAGATCATGTAGTTCTCCTGATCAGATCTCTTCACACTCTAGAATAAGATGCATATCTTCATTTTAGCTTTTAGACTTTTTTCTGATCTAGCTCTAGATTATTGTTTGATCTCATTTTTACTATTCTTCTCATTGCTCATTCAATTCAATTTCAAGCATAATTTTTTTTGCTCTTTTTGGAATACACTAGCTTTTTTATTTCATTAGAGCCTGTACACTTCCCTCTTCCTGAAATGTTCTTCCCCAAATTTATGTATAGCTTATTTTCTCTCTTTGTTCAGGGCTCAATGTAATTGTAGATTGTTCTCTACCTTGAATATGTCTTACCCCTCATTTGACTGGTTTTTCTTCATACCAATTATTTGTATTCTAAAATATTTTATATTTTTCTTTTGACTTGTTCATTGAGTTCCTTCCTCTAAAATGTAGCTTCATGAGGGCAGATATTTTGTTAAAATTGTATGCTACTGTATCACTAGAACTGAGAACAATGCCTGAACAGAGTAGCTACTCATGACTCATTGGCTAAAACAAGTTAATGAATGAGAACAGGCAGGTAGAAAGCCAGGAAGGAAAGGAGGATATTATATTAAGTTGAATGAGGGATTAAATGAATATAAATCAGCTGAAAGTAGCATAGGTTATGCAATATGCTTAATAAAGTATGTTTGTCTATTTTCGTTATGTAATCCAAAACCTGGCCAACCACAAAACTTGCTTTTTACTCACTTTCTCTTTCTTCCCTGTTTAGTGCAGCATAAAATTAGTTATTGATTTTATCTCTTAACGCTCCACCTCTATTAGTGAAAGGATCTTCTCTTATCATATTTCCAGTCCAAAGTTCAGTGGAAACTTTTTACACTCTTACAGTCTATTTGAAATCCTTATATCATAAACATACCAGCACTTATCACAGCACTATTCACAGTAGCAAAGATACTGAATCAACCTAAGTGTCCACCAATAGATGATTTGATAAAGAAAATGTGAGATGGTACCATCTCACTCCAGTTAGAATGGAGATCACTAAAAAGTCAGAAAACAACAGATACTGGAGAGAATGTGGAGCAATAGGCATGCTTTTACACTGTTGGTGGGAGTGTAAATTAGTTTAACCATTGTGGAAGACAGTGTGGCGATTCTTCAGGGATCTAGAACTAGAAATACATTTTGACCCAGCAATCCCATTACTGGGTATATACCCAAAGGATTATAAATCATCCTACTCTGAAGACACATGCACACATATGTTTATTGCAGCACTGTTCACAATAGCAAAGACTTGGAACCAACCCAAATGTCCAACAATGATAGACTGGATAAAGAAAATGTGGCACATATACATCATGGAATACTATGCAGCCATAAAAAATGATGAGTTCATGTCCTTTGCAGGGACATGAATGAAATTGGCAAACATCATTCTCAGCAAGCTAACACAAGAACAGAAAACCAAACACTGCATGCTCTCACTCATAAGTGGGAGTTGAACAATGAGAATACATGGACACAAGGAGGGGAACATCACACTCCACAGCCTGTCAGAGGGTGAGGGGCTAGGGGAGGGATAGCATTTAGAGAAAGACCTAATGTAGATGACAGGTTGATGAGTGCAGCAAACCACTATGGCACGTGTATACCTACATAACAAACCTGCAAGTTCTGCACATGTACCCCAGAACTTAAAGTATAATAAAAAAGATTTCCACCTAAAGATAAGAAAATATGATGATATACACAATGGAATACAATTAAGCCTTTAAAAATAATATACTCATGAAACATGTATTTTGGAGCAGTTTGGATGGAACTGGAGGACATTATCTTAGATGAAAGTCAGACACAGAAAGACAGATACTGCGTGTTCTCATTTATAAATGGGAGGTAATCAATGAGTTCACATGGACATAGAGTGTGCAATGATAGAGACTTGGACATGAAGACTTGAAAGAGTTGGGGGAGAGTGAGAGGGGAGTAAATGATAAGAAATTACTTAATGAGTACAAGGTATGCTTTTCAGGTGATGAATATGCTGAACATCCTGACTTCACTATGCAACCTATGGGTGTAACAAAATTACAGTTGCACTCCATAAATTTATAGAAATAAAATAAAATAAATTACGTTTTAATAGAGACACTATCAGAGAAATACACCAAAATGACTGGACTGAATTGGAAATGGAAAAGGTAGAAATCTCATTTTCTCTTCAGAGACTATTGCAAATTTGTATGTATGTAATACACTAATCACATCAGATGCCAGTTTTAAGTACATATTTTCTTCCACTGTGTAGGTTTGTTTCAATACGGAAAAATCTCAGAACATACGTAATCAATACAAAGCCATTCTCAGTAATTTATTTTCATTCCATGCCATGTTACTTAGGTTTACATTTACTACCTTAGAAAACATTATGTACAAAAACTTTTCTTTCTTATAGTGAATTAAATCTCCAACTGCTTTTGTTTCTATTTTAAGAAAGTAAATATTATGACATAAATGTTTGCAATGTTTTTGCTTAAATAAAGTATTTCTAGATTTCTCTTAATTCATAGTTACGTTGATTTCTTTATTGATGTTCAAACACAGACTTTTAAAAATTCATATTTTTTTCAAAATGTGTGACTATTTACTTTCTAGTTCAATTTAAAAAGCATTTACCATAAAAATGGCAGTATCTTTTTGTACAGATGCTACCTCTGAATCAAAGCCTTTCAGCAACTGGCAACAGGAAGCTCTAATGCACTTTATCCCTAATAGTTATAAAATACGCAATCATCTGAAATCACATACTGATTTCCACTTCTTTTCTAACTACGGTTATACGTAAATATTTCACTTTCAAAAATACATCTTTGCCTTTTTATTTAGTTTTTTTTCCTTGGCTTAGAAATAGTTTTTATGAAATATTCAAATATAAAAATAGTCTCTAAAAGCAAAGTATGGTTGTCAGCCAAAACACTTTCCCCTAAGCATTTCATTAGTTATATAAGTGATAAATGTTTTTCTGAATGGGAATTTACCTAAAGTGTTTCAAAATTAGGTGACCATTTGTGCTTTCCAAACCATACAGAACTTTACATTTATTCCTGGGTAAATCACCCATTTCCTTGTTCATCAAGATCAGGTGAAATGATATCCATATGAGATAATTAATTCCTCTGCTATCTATTTTATTATACTTAGTTATCCATCGAAAATAAATATCTACTATAACAAGTAAAATATATAATAGTGTAGAAGACAACAAGAGTATGTGTTTGCAGTATGTGTAATAGAGTTAAATATATCTAAATATAGTATGTCTGTATTAAGGCAATGAACATCAATTTTAGCTAATCACCCTCATTAAAGCAAAGGGTCCTACCATATGAGACATAGTTATCATTGACAGTCTGATAAATCTTGTAGCTGAGGTAACGGACAGGGAAGAGTTCGTGATAGTGAAATTTGTGGAACTAAGATCAAATTACCAAATACGTAGGCATTATTAAACAAATTCTCACCAATTACTTCAAAAATATTGTAACTTCTATTTAATATTTCTTGTTTTTAATCTTAAAAACTCTAAATTGAGTAGAATTTGAAATAGCAGTAAATTTCAGGTTAATGGAAATAAAATCACACTTGTTATTATTGTTCAATTTTTTTATTAAGTCTGAAGAAATATTTAATTGAATATGACATCTAAGAATGATGGACAAAAGCTTTTTAAATTTTCTTTCCACTCCTTTTTCTGAAAGCTTTGATACAAAAATCATTTGACACAAATGATATTTTTTTTTTGTGACAGGATCTTACTATGTTGCCCAGGCTGAAGTGCCGTGTGCTCATGCAATCCTCCCATCTCAGCCTCCTGTGTAGCTGGGACTACAGGCACATGCCGCCATGCCCAGCTAATTTTTGTATCTTTAGTAGAAACAAGGTTTTGCCACATTGCCCAGGCTGGTCTCCAACTCGTGGGCTGAAGCGATCTGCCCACCTTGGCCTCCCAGTGTTCTGGGATTACAGGAGTGAGCCACTGTACCCGGCTGATGCAAATGATTTCTGTTATTAATATCTTGCAGTTATTCTTCCATCAGATAACCATCAATGTCAAAATAAAGATTATTAGTTACTGAAGGACTGAAAAATCAAAAATCAACTTCATGAGATGCTTTACAAACAAGTGTTCTCTTTTAATATTTGACTCAGTAAAAGTTTTTAAGAAAAGTAAGTTTGTGTTTTTATTTGTGTATACTCTCTAGTGCTTAAATGTATCAGGATAGAACTTTTCTAAACTAGGTCAGTCTTTTTTCCATATCTATGGTTGAATACTTCAGTTAAATAAAGCAATGGTAGATAGCAAACTATGTTATAATTGGCATTTTGGGCACTTGTTGCAATTAATTGCCAAAAAAAGCATATCTCACCGCAATTGATCTCTCATTTTTCCACTCTCATTTATTTCCCTTCACTTTCTTCTTGGCTTCTGCAAAAGCATTTGTTTTTCCTTTTTCTTTCTTCTTTAAAAAAATATATTTGAAGAGATTTATTCTAAGCCAAATATGAGTCACCATGGCCAGTGACACAGCACTCAGGAGGTCCTGAGAACATGTGCCCAAGGTGGTTGGGATGCAGCTTGCTTTTATACATTTTAGAGAGGCATGAGACATCAATTAACTACACTTGAGAAATACATCAGTTTGATCCAGAAAGGTGGGACAACTCAAAGCAGAGGGAGTGGGGGTGGGAGGGGTTGGGGGTGGCAGGGGGTTTGGGGGATGGGAGGGTATTGGGGTTTGGGGGTTGGTTCCAGGCTATAGGTGAATTTAAACTTTTTCTGGTTGATAATTGGTTGAGTTTGTTTCAAGACCTGGGATTGATAGAAAGGGAATGTTCAGGTTAAGATAAAAGATTGTGGAGACCAAGGTTGTTTTGAAGTCTTACAGTGGCTGCCCTTAGAGACCATAAATGACAAGTGTTTCCTATTCAGATCTTTAAAAGGTACTAGACTTTTAGTTAATCTCTTTAGAACTGGGAGGGCCATTTTTTCAAATTATAATTTATCTCCTTCATGTCTGTAACAAAGATAGGAATCGCTATAAAGTGTCTTCCCAGTTTCTGCCTAACCACATCCCTTGATTTCCTGGCCCCTGGCTTGGCATATGTTTGGGGTTAGCCTTCTCCCACTGCTAATTTGTATGCCATAAGATGGTTGTTTTGTTCCTCAGTACATTTATGTCAGATATAATTGTTACTGTAGTAAACAACTATTGTGTAAAACAATGATCAGTGAGTGTGAAAGTAAAAAAACAAATCAGAAAATGAAGCAGAATGTAAATAATTGATAAAGACAAGTTCTGAAAAAAGTCAAATTGGATTTAGGAGTCAGACACCTGTAAGAGGTTTATTTGAGGGGCTAAGCGTGCTGGTATTTACACACGTATTACTTCTTGTGTCTCTTCAATTTATTGGTTCATTTCAAAAAACCAAAGCTAAAAATCATAAAATATTCATTATGTAAAAAGAAACAATGTTCAATGAATCCATACATACATACCGAAGACCTTTGTCGGATAGTTGACAAGTATATTTGCATATATGTTTTCCAAGGTAAAAGAAAATTTGTGGCTGGGCACGGCAACTCATGCCTGCAATCCCAGCATTTCAGGAGGCCAAGGCCGGTGGATCAGCTGAAGTCAGCCATCCAAGACCAGCCTGGCCAACACGGTGAAACCCCATCTCTACTAAAAATACAAAAAAAATAGCTGGGCATGGTGGCTGGCACCTGTAATCCCAGCTACTTGGGAGGCCTTGGCAGGAGAATTGCTTGAACCCGGGAGGCAGAGTTTGCAGTAAGCTGAGATCAAGCCACTGCACTACAGCCTGGGCAACAAGAGTGAAACTCTGTCTCAAAAAAAAAAAAAAAAAAAAAAAAAGAGAAAGAAAAAAGAAAATTTGTAGGATATGGATAAGTAATTTATTTTAGAAGAATTTTTTTTTTTGTAGAATGATTTGTGCTAAAGCAATACATCTCTTTCTATCATATACTGATATCTTGAAAACTTTTATAACGTTTCTTGTCACATTCAGTATTTTAGAAGCAGGATTGATTCTAAGTTTTGAGTTTATGGTGCATTTGAATATTAGAGATATTATCTCTTATACATTTCAAAGCTTTGCTGCATTCTAAACTCAGTCCTGCCTTAGCCTTAGTAATGGCAATGAAGTGTGGGGATAGAATGTTCACTATTTTTTTATGTGCTGTTAAAATGTCATACCTCCTGTTCTATCTTGAAGTCTTACAGTTTTGGAATGGTGAGTGGGGGAAACAAGCATAAAACTATTACATAATTCATGTAGTTTTCACTGGGCAACAGTATCTATCCTCTGAATGGTGAAATGGCTACTTTTCATTTATTTATTTTTTTCTTTCCTGGGGTAAAACGCTTGAAAACTGCACCACTGGGAAATTGCAGCTATAGTCCATGTTTCAACATAGTCCATGCTTCTTTGAGTTGGCCACTTACTGTTTACTCTCATCTCCTTAGCTTTAGCAGTAAAGACCTGTAAGATTTCTTCTGTTAGGATCATCTAGCCATTCCAAACATTTCCCTTAGATTTGATTCTTTCAAGACAAATCAACCCAATAAAAATCTCATAAATAACGGTGATCTAGCTACCACATTTGGTGTTCTCATCTGACCAAACCAAATTTTATGTATACATTCAATTCTCAATCCAACCCAGTCTGTTTGCCTAAGCCATTCCAGACAAACTTCCACTTCGAAGGTTTTAAATGCATAAGTCAGATAGCAATCCTTCAGTTGCCCCAGAGGCACATCACGTTCTTTGAATGCTTCAGTATAGTCCTCTTCATTTAGCAATCAGTGAGGCAGTACACTGGCATCATGATCCCTTTTTTTAGGAACTCTGTACAAAATTCCCTTTGAAAATATAAATTTTGGAAATGAGTGATGAGCAAAGGGGTTTCATTAACATTATCACAATCTCTTGATATATCTGCTTGATAATGTAGCACCTATTATTTGGGGCCATTAGGACCTTGGCAGAAATTCTGGTAAATGTAAAGAAACCACATTTAACATCCAGTTAATTTAATTTTTGTTTGTTTGTTTGTTTGTTTTGTTTTTGTTTTTGTTTTTGAGACGTTGTCTTACTCTGTCACGTAGGCTAGAGTGCAGTGGTGTGATCTCGACTCACTGCAACCTCCACCTCCACCTTCTGGGTTCAAGCAATTATCTTCCTCAGCCTGGGATTACAGGAACCCACCACCAGGCCCACCTAATTTTGTATTTTTAGTAAAGACGGGGTTTCACCATCTTGGTCAGGCTAGTCTTGAATGCCTGACCTTGTGATCCACCTGCCTCGACCTCCCAAAGTGCTGGAATTACAGGCATGAGCCACCTTGCCTGGCCTCAATATTGTTTTTAATAATTTCTGCTTTACTTGCAGTTAATCCTATCAGGCCGTCTACCATACCCAGTTGTGTCAGCAAGAAGATCTGTACAATGATAAGTAACACATGGCTCCCAGGGCTAACATATCCCTAACACTTATATAAACACTTTTTCAGAAATTTGACAATATTTTATAATTAAACAATATCTTATTTTACAAGAAAAGATATGGTATCACAATACTCTGAGCAAAGAGTTAATTTGCTTCTCAAATTTCCTAGATAATGAAGTAGTCCTAAAATATTTAACTCAGTATTGGTAGTAGTTTCAATTTGAGGAAGTGTTCTGAATAGCCTTTTTAATGCTGATGTCATAAGATTGTGTTACAAACACAGACTTTCATTTAAAGACACTTTATTTTTAATTTTGTTCTAAAAAATAAAATTATATATAAATACACATGTATCCTAAACTATATATGTATAATATACATATATGTATATATATATACACAGAGAGAGAGAGAGAGAAGGAGAGAGAAACAGAGACAAAGAGAGCCATAAATCCTGCATTTGTTGTTGTCAGTGGTGTTTGATAGCATCACTTTGTAACTCAATAGGATGTATCTGCACAAAGCTAAAATTAATTTATTTTTGCCATACAAGGCAAGTGTATCTTGTTGACGTCTATAGAGAAAATAAATCACCCTCTAAAGAACTGTTTATAAATAAATAATTGATATCTGAAAATTCAGAAAAAGTACCACTATCATTTTACTTACCATATTGCATTGAAATTATATGTTTATGCTTCTCTTGCTTCTACCTCTCTGTGAATTCAAGGTTAGAAAAGGAGAAATTTTTATCTTAGCATTCCCAGGACCAATCACAATATCTAATACTTAGAGCATGCAATAAATGTTGGTTGAACTGAAATAAATCTGATATAAAAACAAATAATGCTTTAGGGAAGTGATTTTTCATTTGAGATTATTTTCTCAGAAAAATTAATATGACCAGGTTGTCATCCTATGCAAACATTAGTATGCCTTATTGATTTTTCACTAAGTTATATAGCTTATAAGACTTTTTTATGGGTGTCTCTACCTATAAATTCCAGGCACTAACAAACCTGTAGAAATTCATAAATTTAATGCATTTTATCAAGTTGATTAATACAGCATGAACATTTTTCAACTGGCTTCGCAAATCATTTATTGTTAAATGTTATTCTTATACCTGTATTAGAGAGAAAAAAGCCAGAGGTGGCAAGGTGATATACAGATCAACTGGAAATCCACAAGTTTTGGTTTGGAACTCTTTGGAAAATTGAATAAAGAGTCACACCTTGCTCAAAACTGAATTAGTAAAAGCGATGTACATATCAATAAACAAACTTCTCTAATTAAAAAAAAGCATTAAAAATATAGTCAGCATATATTTTTCTGGAATATAAAATTGAGGAACTAGAATAATTCAACTTCAATAAGTGTAACTAATTCATTTTCTGCAAAATATTACCCAGAGTTTGAGTATTTTTCTATTTATTCTATCAGAAAAAAATGATATACCACTGTACTGGAAATATTCAGAAAAGTTTGTCTATTTTTTAAAATTGTACTTATTATACCTTTATAACCATGAGATAATATATTTATTATTTGAATGAGAATTAAATGTTTATGATTTATACAAAAATGCCTGACACAGACTACTATGCCCACAAAAGTTGAATGGTTGTTTTTAGCTTATATATACCTATACAGGTTAATAGATATATCTTTCTTCTTTTTTCTTTTTTTTTGAGACAGAGTCTCACTCTGCAGCCCAGGTTGGAGTGCAGTGACATGATCTCGGCTCACTGCAAGCTCTGCCTCCCAAGTTCACGCTGTCCTCCTACCTCAGCCTCCTGAATAGCTGGGACTACAGTTGCCCGCCACCACGCCCGTCTTATTTTTTGTATTTTTAGTAGCGATAGGGTTTCACCGTGTTAGCCAGGATGGTCTCAATCTCCTGACATTGTGATCCGCCTGCCTCAGCCTCCCAAAGTGCTGGGATTATAGGCGCGAGCCACCGCACCCGGCCAATATATCTTTACTTCTTATAAGAAATGAGTAACTTTATTAATTCTACCAACAGATAACATTCTTCCTCTCAGAGAGTAATATGCAATCATTTCCTAACCTTATTTTATTGTGCTATATTTTAAATATAATAAACGTGTCAAAAATGTGGTTTCGTACTTCTTATTAATTGATATATTTACCTAATTACACTAAATCTAGAAAATACTATTGTGCTTATTCAAACTTCTCTTCTCTTCTTCAGAGGCAAACCTGTATAATTTCTTTGGTTTGTTTGTTTTAAGACGTAGTCTTACTCTGTTACCCAGGCTAGAGTGCAGTGGTACAATGTGAGGTCACTGCAACCTCCGCCTCCCGGGTTCAAGCGATTCTCCGGCTTCAGCATCCCAAATAACTCGGATTAAACCCTTATAATTTCTATCATGATTGATTAATTTTGTTCATCTTCAAATTCCAATAATTAGAATTCCTACAGGATGTGTGTGTGAGTGCGTATCTGGTTTATTTTCTTTAGCATAAATAAATATTTGAGATTTAGCCAAATATTTGTGTGTATCATTTGTTTATTTTTCCTCATATTTCTGTGTTGCCTATGTATTTGTCAGAGTTTGCTTATTCATTAGTCTGTTAGTGAATATTCAGATTGCTTTCAGAATTAGCTTTTACAAATAAAGGACTTAGGTGCATTCTCAAACAGGTTTTTGTGTAAATATATGCTTTTATTTGTGTTGGATAAATTTCTAGAATTGAAATTGCTGTGCTATAGGGTAGATATATGTTGGCCTTATTGAGAAGCGAATTATTTTTCAAAGCGGTTGTTCCGCTTTTTTTTTTTTTTTTTTTTTTTTTTTTTGAGACACAGTCTCGCGCTGTCGCCCGGGCTGGAGTGCACTGGCGTGATCTGGGCTCACCGCAAGCTCCACTTCTCAGGTTCACGCCATTCTCCTGCCTCAGCTTCCTGATTAGTTGGGACTACAGGCGCCCGCCACCACACCCGGCTAATTTTTTTTTTTTTTTGTATTTTTATTAGAGACGGGGTTTCACCATGTTAGCCAGGATAGTCTCGATCTCATGACCCCGTGATCCGCCCGCCTCGGCCCCCCAAAGTGCTGTGATTACAGGCATGAGCCACCGCACCCAGCCGGTTGTTCTATTTTACACTCTCACAAGAAATAGACACGACTTCTAGTTTCCCCACATATTTGCCAATATTAGTATTATCATTTTAAATGGTAGTCTTTCCAGTTTCAATGCATTTTGGTTGCATTTCCCCTTATCTAATAATATGGAGCATCTTTTCACATTCCTATAAGTCACTTGTATCTCTTGTTTTGTGAAATACCTGTTCAAGATTCTTATAACTATTTAGTGGATCTCAGGAGTACTCTGTGCGTTTTGAACACGCAGTTTTTTTCTCATACATATATGGAATAATTTATCACAGTCTATGGCTTAAAATTATATTTTCTTACATTTTGCAGTTTTATTAGGATACATTTTTAATTAATATCTACAATTTATCAATTTTTACTCTTATGATAGTGCTTTCTCTGTTCAGAAATATTTTTCCTATTATAATAGCTCACAGATATTGTTTAATTTTTTTCTTTTAAAAGCTTTCTGAATTTTGCTTTTTCATTTTTATGCCTACATTAAAAATATTGGATTAGTTTTGTGTATACAAAGGACTGATGCATGTATTTTTTTAATATGAGAATGCATTTATTTCAAAAGCCTTTGTTAAAGACTTACTTTCCCCACTGAATTATCTACATGCCCTTATAAACATTTAATTTACTGCATAGGTGGAGGTCTAATTTTGAACCCTTCTTTATCTTTATTATTTTTGTGTTACGATGCTTTGATACTGCAGCTTTCTTAGATGTCTGAAAATTGGCTCTATTTTTTTCTCAAAATTCTAGGTCCTATGAATTTTCCAAACAAATTTTGGAAACAGCTTGTGAATTTCTCTCAAAATGTTTGCCACAATTTACTACAGAGTTGTAGTAAATAGATATAGAATTCATTGTAGTCAATAAATTACAAACTATAGATTGCATTGATGCTTTTTTTTTTTTTTTTTTGAGACAGAATCTCACCTTGTCACCCAGGTTGGAGTGCAGTGGCACAATCTCGGCTCACTGCAACCTCAGCCTCCCAGATTCAAGCAATTATCCTGCCTCAGCTTCCTGAGTAGCTGGGACTACAGGCCCGTGCCACCATGCCTGGCTAATTTTTTTGTATTTTTTTTTAGTAGAGACAGGGTTTTATCATGTTAGCCAGTATAGTCTTGATCTCCTGACCTTGTGATCTGCCCACCTTGGCCTCCCAAAGTGCTGGGATTACAGGCATGAGCAACCACACCCAGCCCCTACTGCATTGATTCTAAAGATTAACTTCCAGATAATTCACATCAAACAATGTTGCATCTTCAAATCTATGAACATGGTAGATCTTTACATTTATTTAGGTCTTCTGTAATGTTTCTCTACAAGAAATTTTAAAAAGTTTTAGTGTGAAAGATTTTTAAAGGTTTCACTTAAATTATTCTTAACTATTTTTATACCATTAAAATTTTACTTTTAAATGTGTTCTCAATTGTTTATTTCTAGTATTTAGAAATTCCATTAATTTTACATATTGTATTTTGTGTATTGACCTTGCATTCTACACATTCTGCACCATTATTGAATTTGATTCTTATTATTCACAACTTTTTAAATAAATGTATTAGGATTTTCTTCATATACAATATACATATATATGTTCTGTGAATAAAAATATTTTTTCTTTTCACTGTTCAATTTTTATGCTTTTCATTTCTTGACCCCATGCAAGTCCGAAATCCAGAGGGGCAGCCAAATCTTAAAGCTCCAAAATGATCTCCTTTGACTCCATGTCTCACATCCTGATCCTGCAGATGCAAGAGGTGGGTTCCCATGGTATTGGGCAGCTCTGCCCCTGTGGCTTTGCGGGATACAGCCTGCCTTCTGGCTGCTTTTGTGGGCTGGTGTTGAGTGTCTGTGGCTTTCCCAGGCACATGGTGTTGTTGGTGGATCTAACATTCTGAGGTCTGGAGGATGGTGGCCCTCTTCCCACAGGTCCACCAGGCGGTGCCCCAGTAGGGACTCTGTGTGGGGGCTCCCACCCAACATTTCAATTCCTCACTGCCCTAGCAGAGGTTGTCAATGAGGGCCCCATCTCTGCAGCAAACTTTTGCATGGGCATCCAGGTGTTTCCATATATCTTCTGAAATCTAAGCAGAAGTTCCCAAACCTCAATTCTTGATTTCTGTGCATCCACAGGCTCAACACCACGAGAAGCTGCCAAGGCTTGGGGCTTCCACCCTATGAAGCAACAGCTCAAGCTGTACTTTGGTCCCTTTTAGTCACAGCTGGAGTGGCTGGGATGCAGGGCACCAACACCCTACACTGCACACAGCATGGGGACCCTGGGCCCAGCAAAACCATTTTATTCTAGGCCTCTGAGACTGTGATGGGAAGGGCTGCTGTGAAGACTTCTAACATGCCCAGGAGACATTTTCACCATTGTCTTGGGGATTGACATTCAGTTCCTTGTTACTTATGCAAATTTATGCAGCCAGCTTAAATTTCTCCTCAGAAAATGGGTTTTTCTCTTCTATCACATTGTCAGGCTGCAAATTTTCTGAACTTTTATGCTCTGCTTGCCTTGTAAACTGAATGCCTTTAAAAGCACCCAAGTCACTTCTTCAATGCTTTGCTGTTTAGAAATTTCTTCTGTCAGATACCCTAATTCATCTGCCAAGTTCTAAGTTTCACTAATCTTTAGGGCATGGGCAAAATGCTGCCAGTCTCTTTGCTAAAACATAACAAGAGTCAACTTTGCTCTAGTTTCTAACAAGTTCCTCAACTCCATCTGAGACCACATCAGCCTGGATCTCATTGTTCACATCATTATCAGCGTTTTGGTCAAAGCCATTCAAAACGTCTCTAGGAAGTTCCAAACTTTCCTGCATTTTCCTGTCTTCTGCTGAGCCCTTCAAACTGTTCCAACCCCTGCCTGTTACGCAGTTCCAAAATTGCTTCCGCATTTTCAGGTATCTTTTCAGCAGCATCCCACTCTACTGATACCAGTTTACTGTATTAGTCTGTTTTAATGCTGCTGATAGAGACATACCCAAGACTGGGCAATTGACAAAAGAAAAAAGGTTTAATTGGACTTACAGTTTCATGTAGCTGGGGAAGCCTCACAATCATGGTGGAAGGCAAAGAGGAGCAAGTCATATCTTACATGAATGGCAGCAGGCAAAGAGAGCTTGTGCAGGAAAACTCCCCCTTATAATAACCATCAGACCTCATGAGACTTACTCACTATCAGGAAAACAGCACAGGAAAAGCCTACCTCCATGATTCAATTACCTCCCACCAGGTTCCTCCCACAAGGTATGGGAATTCAAGATGAGATTTGGGTGGGGACACAGCCAAACCACATCAATGAAGCTCTCTGTTGTATATGTTAATGCTGATAATGTTTTTTTGTTTTGTTTTTGAGGAGATCTTAGAGACGAAAAAGGGGAAGCTCCATTAAAATTGGTAAAGGAAGAAACATAATATGAAAGGAGGGAAATAATGAGGTAAAAGATGTGGAGACTGCTTTCCAGACAAAGTAAGAATGAACTTCACTTTGGAATAACAAAGCAGTGCTTGCTTGGCAAGGTGAGTCTTAGAATCTGACTAACATCAACAGGGCAGAGTCTCAGGTAATTAACAAAACCAGGAAGGAACAGGGAGCAGCAATGCTGAAACACGAGAAACCAGGTTACTTTGTCCTACTTCATAGTTGTTATTTTCCTAATCATTGGAGATAAGCTATGATTAACAGAAAAACTACCCATGTAAAATATTGTCACCCAACTTCTAAGAAAAACAAGAAAGAGGATACAAAACTTATCAAACAGAATAAGTAATTTCAGAGAATCAGAATTAAGACAAGAAACAAATGTAATTACAGTAAGTGTAATTCATATCTTCAGAGACATGCAAGAAGAGGTTGCATTTTAGAAAATACTGATAATAGCTCTTGGATTAAAAACTCAACAGATGTTCTGAAGAGAACAATAGACATAGTTAAATATAGATCTAGCAAGTTTGAAGTTTAAAAGTTGAATAATTTTCTCTGAATCCAATGGCTAGGATAAAATGAAGAAAGGTAAAGGGAGGTAAAGTGAAGATAAAGAATTGTTGACGTAAAGTTGTTTAAAATGCTAGAAAAAAAAGGAAAGTAAACATAAAGATGGAAATAATTAAAGAACTAATTTAAATATTTTTTAGAACTAGAAATACTGTAGACTTGAGATTTAAAGTTTTTATAGAAGTATGAACTTATATTAATGGAGAAATTCTACTGATAGACATCTCTTGAAGAAGCAATGGGATACTAATGATTAGGACACAATCATAAAGACTTCCAGAGTAGGAGGATAGAAAGGTAATTTTCAATGGAATAAGAAGTAGATAGAAAAGAAAATTTATTCTTAAACATGTAGATGTTGTTAATAACTGGGACAAGACCATCAATGTCTGAAGAAATTCCAAAAATAAAATAATAAAATTAACAAACAGATTTTTAGAATTATATCTGGCAGGAGTTTGGATCAGTCATAGAGTGCAATAGCATACTTGAAAATAAGGACAATATGGCCATTTTAATGATATTGATTCTTCCTATCCATGAGCATAGAATGTTTTTTCATTTGTTTCATCCTCTCTGATATCTTTGGTGTTTTTAGTTCTTACAGAGATCTTTCACCTCACTAGTTAGCTGTATTCCTAGGTATTTGATTCTTTTTGCAGCAATTGTGAATCAGATTGCATTCCTGATTTGGCTCTCCGCTTGACTCTTGTTGGTGTATGGGAATGCGAGTAATTTTTGTATGTTCTTTTTGTATCCTGAGACTCTGCCAAAGGTGTTTTTCATCTTAAGGAGCTTTCGGGCCTTAAGCTTTTGGGCCTATAAAGTTTTCTACATATAGGATCATGTAATCTACAGACAGGGATAGTTTGACGTCCTTTCTTCCTATTTGGGTACCTTTATTTCTTTCTCTTGCCTAACTGTTTTGGCAAGGACTTCCAATACTATGTTGAACAGGAGTGGTGAGAGAGGGCATCCTTGTCTTGTGCACAAAATACACTAAAATAAAATTGCTTAAAACTAGTGATAAAGAAAAATTCTCAAAGCAGCCAATGACAAAAACACGGTTTGCACAGAGGAACAAAAAATGCCAGCAAACAATTTATTGGAAACAAAGAAAATTAGAAGATAATGAAGCAACATCTTTAAAGTACTGGAAGATAAACATTGTCAGCTGGAAATTGTAGACTCAGAGAAACCATCTTTCAAGATGTAGGTGAAATAAAGATTTTGTTCTGGCACTTAGAACCTGAAAGAAATCATCACCATTAAAACAACACTATAAAAAATGTTAAAGAAAATGTTTCAGGCAGAAGTAAAATAATATCAAAAGGAAATTTGGATCTACATAGAAGAATGAAAAGTACTGGAAATGGTATCAACATGGTTAAATATATAAGATCCTTTTATTTCTGTTTGAATTCAATTGATTGTTTAAACAAGGGGTCAGCAAGCTATAGCTTCATGGGTGGACTGCCTGTTTATGTGAACAAATTTTTAGTGAGACACATTCATGCTCATTTGTTTGTGTATTATCAATGGGTGCTATAGAATTACAAAAGCAGAATTAAGTAGTTGTAACAGAGCCTAATGGCACACAAGCCTAAAATATTTAGCTTTTAAGGAAAGCATGTCCAGTTCTGGTGGCTCATGCCTGTAATCCCAGCATTTTGGGAGGCCGAGATGTGCGGATCACGAGGTCAGGAAATTGAGACCATCCTGGGCAACATGATGAAACCCCGTGTCTACTAAAAATACAAACATTAGCTGGGTGTGGTGGCATGTGCCTGTAATCCCAGCTACTCGGGAGGCTGAGGCAGGACAATCGCTTGAACCCGGGAGGCAGAGGTTGCAGTGAGCTGAGATGGCACTACTGCACTGCAGCCTGGTACAAAGCTAGACTCTGTCTCAAAAAAAAAAAAAAAAGAGAGAGAGAGAAGAAAACAACATTATTAACCTCTAATTTAAACAAGAATAATAACAATTTATAATGAGTTTACAACATATATAAAAATAAATTACATGACAATAACAGAACAACAGTTAGGATAAAATAAAGAAAATGTTGTTATTCATGATACTGTATGTAAAGTAGTATATTATAATTTGAAGGTAGAATGTGATGAGTTAAACATGTATACTACAAACTCAAAAGCGACCATTAAAATTAACAATACAGAGAGTTTTAATTCTCAAGTAAAAAAGGAGATAAGATGAAACCGTAAAATATATTTAATTCATAGAAAAGAAGGCAAACAAGAGGGAAAATAAGCAAAAAACAGATGGGATGGTAGGGGAAGCAAAATTTTATTACCATCTTCTTAGTTTTTTTTTCCTCTGCTAAGCCTGAGAATTAAATTGATATAAGACAGATCAACAGGAAAATGCATACAAGTTTATTTAATACATGTATTATGTGGCATGAGAGATTCTTTAAGGAAGGAAGACTCCATGACATAATCACTTATGTTCTGAAGTAGACACAGAGTAGTAAATTGTGAAATATGACAAGACAAAGGAGCTGGAACTAGTGTAGTTAATTGGGTGAAGAGGTGATTAACAGGATAAGGGTTGGTTTAACAAAGTCTGTTTGTACAGGTTTCCCTTGCCTCAACTTCTCATCCTGGGTGATGAGACTGTTACTTTCCTTCTTGTATAAAGAGGGCAACTTTCATGTAGAAATTTTACCTCCTACTTTTAAGAAAAAGGAAAATCAGAGTGCTTTAAAGGAAAATCAGAGTGCTTTTCTTGCATCTGCTATTTTTCAAGTGTCTTTAACTCAAAAAAATCAATATGCCAAAGTGGCACGTTTTGGGGTATCTGGTTCTGAATTCCTTCAGGAAAGATAGAAAGCAAAAGCAAAATAATAGGTTTAAAGCTAAAAATATCCAGGTGCGGTGGCTCACGCCTATAATCCCAGCACTTTGGGAGACTGAGGTGGGCAGATCATGAAGTCAGGAGTTCGAGACCAGCCTGGCCAACATAGTGAAACCTGTCTCTACTAAAAATACAAAAAATTAGCCAGGCATGGTGGTGGGCACCTGTAATGCCAGCTACTCAGAAGGCTGAGGCAGGAGAATGGCTTGAACCCAGGAGGCAGAAGTTGCAGTGAGCCAAGATCATCGCATTGCACTCCAGCCTGGGCAACAGAGCCAGACTCTGTCTCAAAAAAAAAAAAAAAGAAAAAAGAAAAAAATATATATTTGCACACATAACCACATTACATATAAATGGTCTAAATATACCAATTTAAAAGCAGATTGGATCAATAAAACAAGATCTAAGTTATTACCGTCTAGAAGAAATTCAAGAATATCCTAATAAAAGATATCTATGTAAAAACAATAGCTGGCATCATACTTAATGAAGAAAAATCAGTTTATTTCCCCCTATTTCAGGAACAAGATGAGTCCATTAACTCTTAGCACTTTGTTTTAACATTCCACTAGACGTTCTACCAAGTAAAATACACAAAAAACATAAGCAAAAGAATTACAGATGGGAAAGGAAAATGTAGATTGGTTTTATTTATAGATGGCATGTCTATGTAGAAAGTCCACTGAAATCTACAAAAACACTGCTGGCTATAATAAGTGAGTTAGCAACATAAAAAAGAAAAAAAGCAACATATTAAACTAATATTTCCATATACCAGCAATGAACAATAAAAAATTAAAATAAAAGTACTATTAATAATATCATGAAAAATGTAGAAGAATTAGGAATTAATCTATCAAATGATGTGAGTCTGGTACACTAAAACTCAAAACACTGCAGAAAGTTAAAGAAGACTTAAATAAATGGAAAGATGTAATATGAATATGGGTTAGAAAATTCACATGGTAAAATGTGATTATCCCTAAATATAGATTCAATACAATCCCAATTAAAATATTATTAGGCATTGTTTATAGGAATTTACACACTAATTTTAAAACTTCAGTAGAAATGCAAAGAGTCTAAAATAGCCAAAATAATTCTTAAAAATAAGAATATTTTTGAAGGATTAGCACAATCTAATACCAAAGCTTATAAGGCTACAGTAATGAAAATAGTGTGATATTGGCATAAAGATAGACAGAAATGTCATTGGAAGATAATAGAAAATTCAGAAATATATGTACAGAATTTTGGTAAATTGGTGTTCTCCAAAGATACAAAGGTAATTCAGTAAATAAAAGATAGCCCTTCAACAAATTCTGCTGGAACAATTAGATACTCATATGCAAAAAGTAGAACTTTAACACGTAACTCATGATACAAAAATTAATTTAGTACAGATCATATGCCTAAATGTAAAATGTAAAAACAAAGTGAAACAAAAGGAAGAAAAATTACGTATAGGAGAAAATATAGAAAAGTCTTTGACCTCAATACTACTTAGACATGACACAAACACCATGTTTCATCAAAGTAGAAATTGACAACTCCAGTTCATCAAAATGTAAAACATATGTTCCTCAGGAAACACTGTAAAACAAATAGAAATATAAGACACTACTGAGAACAATATTTGCAAAATATATGTCTGGCAAAAAAGTTGTGTCCAGAAAATATAAGAACTCTCAAAACTTGATAATAAATCTAGCAACTCTAATAAAAGTAGGCAAATGACTTAAATGAATACTTCTTCTCTAAAGAACATATGTAGATAGAAAGTAAACACATGGAAAGATCCTCAATATCATTAGTCATTAGGGAATTGATCTGTGTCTGTCAAAAATGGGTTGGGTACAGTTGCTCAAGCCTGTAATCCCAGCACTTTGGAAGGTCAAGGCAGCAGGGTTTCTTGACCCCAGGAGTTAGAGAGCAGCCTGGGCAACATAGTGAGATCCTGTCTCTACAAAAAAGAAAAAGACATGGCATGGTGTCTCTATGTAGCTAGGCATGGTGGCACATGCCTGTAGTACCAGCTACTCGGAAGCTGAGGTGGGAGAATCACTTGAGCCCAGGAGGTGGAGCCTGCAGTGAACTATGGTTGTGCCAATGCACTCCAGCCTGCGTGACAGAGCAAGAACCTATCTCAAAAAAGAAAAAAAGAGGCCAGGCGCAGTGGCTCACACCTGTAATCGCAGCACTCTGGGAGGTCAAGGTGGGTGGATCACCTGAGGTCAAGAGATCGAGACCAGCCTGACCAACATGGTGAAACCCCAGCTCTACTAAAAATACAAAAATTAGCTGGGCATGGTGATGCGCGCCTATATCCCAGCTACTTGGGAGGCTGAGGCAGGAGAACTGTTTGAACCCGGGAGGTGTAGATTGCAGTGAGCCGAGATTGTGCCATTGCACTCCAGCCTGAGCAACAAGAGTGAAACTTCATCTCAAAAAAAAAAAAGAAAGAAAGAAAAAAGAATGGCCAAAGTTAAAAAGGCTGGCCATGCCAAGTGTTGGCAAAACTATAGAGGAAAACCAACATACATGCACTGCTAATGGTAATGGAAATTAGTACAATGACTCTGGAAAAAGGCTTGTCAGTTTTTAAAATATTTTGACGTATGCACCTATCATATGACTGCCAATCAATTTGTAGGGAAATGAAAGTATATGTACATAAAAAACTTGTACCAAAACATTCACAGCACTTTTTTATGGGAGAGAGGGGCTAATAGTGAAGAGCATGTAACAATCAAATATTCATTAACAGATAAATGAATAAGCAAGCTTTGATATATCCATATTTTGAAATACTACAAGCAATAAAAGAAATGAAACTTTCATCCATACTATAAAATAGATTAATCTCAATAAATATGCTAATTAATAGAAGCCAGATCAAAAGAGAACAATATGATATCATTTATATAAAAAAAGGCATTAGAGCCTAGTAGTTAAGAGTGCAGCTTCTGGAAGCAAAATCTTTAGTATGATGTTTTGGCTCATTGTCTGCAGCATTTATTTTATGTGCGCTCTGGAGGTTTTTACAGAAACAATATGCCTCAGTTTACTCATCTATATAATGACTATATTGATAGTCATCTACTTTATAAAATATGGTATTTTATAATGTAATACTTTATTATATATTTGATATATATTTTAAAATGTCTTTATTATATTTTATAAAGTATAAATAATATAAAATAATGTCTATAGTTGTTGACTTATAAAAATAAAGATTAAATGAACAAAAATATGTGAAGCACTAGTTTACTACCTAGAAAATGGTACATTCTAAATATTTTCATGATTGTAATAAATAAATGTATCCTTATAATGTTATTTTATTAATAATAAACAAAAATTTATTTTTAGAATAATGAATATTATAATTATTTTTATTTTTAGAATAATAATAATAATATTATTATTCATTCTTATATACCTTTGAAAAATCATAGGGTAAGATGATTGAAATTCTGTGTATAGCATCTCAGCAGATGAGATCTATAAGAAAGAACCATTGCACCCCCATTTACTTAAATCAGTTATAGTTTAAGTTGTTTGAAAAAAGTCATTTATTGGAATCACCACATGACATCAATCAAGAGCAAAGTGTGTAGAATACTGTCAAGTTTTTCTCCAAGAATTTATTTGTTTTCAATTTGCAACTCACTGAAGCATTGAACATTTTATGAGCTCTACAACTAACAATGCCTGGGAATTTAAATATTTTCCATGGAATATGATTACTTCAAATGAAAAAAAAGGAGCAGATATGATAATGAATAATTTACCATGTGTATATGGTACAAAGTAGAATCTTTAAAAATAAAGACACAAACAGCAACAACCACAAAAACCTCAATTGTTTCTGCTTTTGTTCTATTTTTAATGAACTTAAAATTTTAAGAGAAACTCTTTCTCCTTGTTTTTAACACGTGTAGAGAGAGGTGTGGAATATTATAAAGCTTTTTATCTGACTTGGCCTGAGTCTTAGTAGATGAAGACTCATCGAGTTTAGTAGGCCGAATAGTTTTTTCTAAAAGATATGTGACGCGTTAATCCTTGGAATCTTTGAATATAATGACACATTAAACAGTGAATATTACCTTATATGGCAATGCTTGTGATTAAGTTAAGGACTTTAAGGGAAGGGGCTTATTCTGAAATATACTCACGGGTCTTTAATTCAATGACAAATGTTCTTCTTCTTTTTTTTTTTTTGAGATGGAGTCTTGTTCTTTCGCCCAGGCTGGAGGAGTGCAGTGGTGCGATCTCTGCTCACTGCAACCTCTGCCTCCCGGGTTCAAGCAATTCTCCTGCTTCAGCCTCCTGAGGAGTGGCATTACAAGCGCCTGCCATCATGCCCAGATAATTTTTGTACTTTTATTAGAGGAAGGGTTTCACCATGTTAGCCAGGCTGGTCTCAAACTCCTGACCTCAAGTTATTCGCCCTCCTCGGCCTCCCAAATTGCTGGGATTACAGGCATGAGCCACTGTGCCTGGCCTGACAAATGTTTTTTTAAGAGTGAGTCAGAGGGAGACTTGACACACAGAAGAGGAGGCAATGTGACCAGGGAGCAGAGATTGGAGTGGTGCAGCCCCCAGAAGCTGGGGAAAAGGAATGCTGGCATGAGTAAAGGAATGCTGACAGCCCCCAGAAGCTGGAAGATCTACAGAATGGATTCTCTCTAGGGACCTCAGAGCGAGTGTGGCCCCACTGTATTTAGGACTTCTAGCCTCTAGAACTGTTTTAGAATACATTGCTGTTGTTGAAGTCATTTAGTTTGTGTCAATTTGTTGTGATAGCCTAGGGAACTAATATAATGAAGCATGGAGAGAGAGAGAGAGAGAGGATAAAAGGTGAAAATCATGTGCCAAAACTAAAGAAAAGAGATGCTGACATTTGTGATTAAATAGAATAATTGCACTATTTAAGATTAATCACTTGAGCCTGGGAGGTGGAGGCTGTAGTGAGTCATCATGGTGCCACTGCATTCCAGCCTGCATGACAGAGAGAGACTCTGTCTTAGGAAAAAAAAAAAAGATTAAGGTGGTCCAGAATGCACCCAAGGATAAAATGCAAAGATGATCTTGCCCCATGTATATTTTAGCATACTACTTAGGTACTATTTATTTTTTAATTATCTCCTTTTTACATTTTGACAATTTTACCCCAGTGGTCAAGCCTTGTATTAGAAAAGACAGAAAGAAGGAAAAGAAAGAAGGCAGGAAGGAAGGCAAGGGGAAAGAAGGGGAAGGAAAGGAAGTGGAAGGGAAGGGGAAGGGAAGGGGAAGGGAAGGGGAAGAGAAGGGGAAGGGAAGGAAGTGGAAGGGAAGGGGAAGGGAAGGGGAAGGGAAGGAAGTGGAAGGGAAGGGGAAGGGAAGGGGAGGAGAAGGGGAGGAGAAGGGGAAGAGAAGGGGAAGAGAAGGGGAAGAGAAGGGGAAGGGAAGGGGAAGAGAAGGGGAAGAGAAGGGGAAGAGAAGGGGAAGAGAAGGGGAAGAGAAGGGGAAGGGAACGGGAAGGGAAGGGGAAGGGAAGGGGAAGAGAAGGGGAAGAGAAGGGGAAGGGAAGGGGAGGGGAAGGGGAGGGGAGAGGAAACGTTGCTTTGGACAGAATAAATGGGTAAGGGTTTCTATTTTAATTAGATGAAGATTAATTAGATTAAACCTCTGAGGAAGTCTTACTTGAGCTGAGAAATTAAATATGAGAGGGAGGAGTACCACTGCATTGGTTATAGATGGGTTAGAAGTCTACAAAAGAGTTCATTGAGGAATAGAGTAATAAATAAGTGACTTAATGAGTTTGTGGCCGGGCGCAGTGGCTCAAACGTGTAATCCCAGCACTTTGGGAGGCCGAGGCGGGCGGATCACGAGGTCAGAGGATCAAGACCATCCTGGCTAACACGGTGAAACCCCGTCTCTACTAAACAAAATACAAGAAATTAGCCGGGCATGGTGGCGGGAGCCTGCAGTCCCAGCTGCTCGGGAGACTGAGGCAGGAGAATGGCGTGAACCCGGGAGGCGGAGGTTGCAGTGAGCCAAGATCGCGCCACTACACTCCAGCCTGGGCGATAGAGCGAGACTCTGTCTCCAAAATAAAATAAAATAAAATAAAATAAATAAAAATAAAAATAAAAAAAATAATAATGAGTTTGTATTGTTCTTATTTTGCAAAAGAATGCAAGATCTGGGTAGAGAAAGGGCAAGAGGGAGGACTTCCCAGATTGAATCAATAATATTAACAGTATCAATCTGGCACTAATAATTATTTAAGAAAAGTATTTTTCTGCTTTCAGTTTTATTTATTAAATAGTTTATTAAATTTATTAATATTTATTAAATATTTATTAAAACTAGCCTAATGTTAAAGTCTGCCAACTAGTTCCTTTATTTATTAAATAGTTTATTTATTAGTTTATTAAATTTATTAATATTTATTAAATATTTATTAAAACTAGCCTAATGTTAAAGTCTGCCAATTAGTTCCTTCAAGTTAATCACATTCACTTTTGATTCCCTCTTAACACATTAAGATATTTTATAACTCTGTGAGTTTAAAATCTGATGCAAATTCATTGTGGTCAGGCAAGATGCAAGACCAGTCAGGCAAATACACTTCCCTTATTTTTTATGGGTCTGAACTATCTTTTGTCTTGGGAGATGTATTATTATACAAAAGATCTATTTGGCAATTTATAGTTTGCTTTTTATCTATTCAATTGTTCCCTGGTATTCTTAGAACAGAAAAGCGAACCTTTTAAGAATATTAACATGCAAATTACCTTTAATTACTCTCTAGCTCTTTCAGTTAAACAAAAGAAACCTCTCATTTTAGGTTTAGTTTGTAACTGAATAGAACATTTTATATCTAAACCCGTAATGGAAAGGCTTTCCTATTTCCCACGATTTTCTTTTCTATTTAATGTATTCTCTAAATTTAACACATTATTTAAAATGCCATCCATATACCTGATCAACTTGAAAAGATGGAGAAACACACAAGTAAAGCTTATTATCTGTCCACATTTTATTCTATGTTTCCATTTTCATAATTAAATAAATGTAGACTGTAAAATACTTATTTACAAATCTGTCTGATTTATATAATAAACTCTGAGGAAACTGGAATGAAGTAGTGCTACAAGCAAGGGACAGAATAAAGTTTTGTGTATTAATTACCTGATTTATACTTTAGTCCCTTTAAGTAAAAGAATGTAACAAATAGAAGGATAGTTATTAATATATTTGGAGGAGAAAGAAGGATAAAATGAAAGATACAATGTTCTTAAAAACCGAGAATTTTATCTTTTTTGAGAAGTTTAAAAAATATTTAAACATTTCCCTTTATGTTAGTGCATATTTATGTTATACATTTCATTTACAAGTAATTGTATGGTAAATAGTTACAAAAACAACAAGGAAAAGCTTTGAGTTAAGGAACTCATGATTTTCAGTGTAAAATACATGTTATTTGAGTAATTTGGGAAACTGACAGAAGCTTTCTTGCAGTCAAGAATGCTGCTCAAAAATTAATTTTAAAATAAAAATAAAAGAAAAAAAATCCTGAAAGCTTATGTAGCAAAACAAGTATTGTAGTCCATTACAAAAATTAGCCTTTTCTGAAATCATGTTAAAAAGCAAAAAGATCTTAGAGCAGAATTTCATGTACAGTTCATTTTGGGATTGATCTTATTTCCTTGATAGGTGGTCTTACTTCATCCTGTTGGAGCCCATCATGGAGAGCTGTTTTACAAATATTCTTAGCTCTACTACTCACATAAAAATTCAACCTATGACTCCTGTTTCTGATAAAGTAGCTATTTAAATTCATTAAGAATGTTTCATCATTTTAGTATGCAAAATGCATTGTTAGATTATGTAAGTGACACATGCTATCTTAAAAGTTAATAAATCTCCCAGAATAAATTAGACTCAGATGCTATATTTATTATGGAGAATTAAGAAATACCTAAGGTTACTGTGATCATCACTTAGGAGTTTTGAATCAATTATATGAGAAACTAAAGAAGAAACTTTGACTGGAAAAAAAAATGAACCAACAAGAAAAAAATTATATAAAGTCATTTTATTGGACACACATGCTAAAAATTAGAAAAACCATACATTTTACTCTATCAATCTGTTAGGAAAAACTATAGAATATGATAGTGATTGCATTGATTCTACTTAGCAAATTAAATGCAAAACTAAGATATTCACCAAATATAAAATATAGTTATTTTCTAAGAAATAAAACTCACACATACTGGTGGCAACTGCCATTTTTAGCAGAAACCAAAACTATTTCCTGTTAACATGAAGGAAAAACCATCATTGAACACTGAAGTAATAATCAGGGGACTAGGATGGACTCTCAGTAAGAAACCACTGGAATATACCTGGACTAAATCTATTCTGACAAAATTAAGTATACCAACCGAATAGTTTTGTGTGTGCATTTGTTTTTACTATATACTTTTATAATCTCAAAAGTACCTAAAAGGAGGCAAAACAAGAAAGGATTTGTCTACAGAAAGTAAAAATAAGAATGATTATAAAATATTGTTAAAGAAAAGACACTGCACAGAATAGTCATGGAGATTTCTGTACTAATCACCTTGATCATAATGAATAATCACTGAATTTCACTGGCCTATTTTCCTCCACAAGATTCTATGTTAGGTAAGCAACTTTGGGTAATTCAATAATAGGAAAGATGTTTCTTTTATAACATATCTGATTTGTACAACTATTTGAAATACATTTTATGCTATAAAATAAAAATGGTAACTCTTATTTACACAGCTATTTATTGTGAATTTGTATAAAGGCAGCTCATCCTTAGAACATAATAGACTAGGATTCTTGGTAAAGTATATATTGTATATCTGAAAAATGTAATAGTGACAATATTAAAGTATTGCCACTTAGTGCTGTGTTACCTAAAGAAATTGTCACTTTCTGTCAGTCTTATCACTGACATTTAAATTTCAGATATAGGTGAATTCAATATTGAAGTGAATGGAGCTACCGACATTTGCTTTCCTAATATTCATGGAAGTTTTTGTTGACCTCTCATAGATAAATAAGCAAATAATATCTTCAAAAATATATCTAACTTGACTCAAATACTTCTAAGTATTTTGTCATTTGAAGGGATATGAGCAAGTTGAGAAGAAGAAATGTGGAGAGAGAAATATTCATGAAAACTAAATTTATAACATTAAACTATTGCTCAATTCTTAGAAATTTAATCACTACTTATATTTTAAAGCAAAATATTTTTGAACTTATTTAGAAAAATATGACTTCATCTCTCATATGTCCATTCAAAGTTTTAAACAAAGTATAAAAGGAAATTAAACAGTGGAGGAAATGAGAAAGGTCATAGGCATTCAAGAGGTTTCAACAAATTTCTGGAGGAATGAAAGGTAATTGAAGGATGTGTTAAAATAATTTCTATTATTATCTTTATAGATTTAGTGTCCAGTAAACCTTTTACAAACAATCCAACCTGCTGTTTTGTGTCCTTGAACTTTATTTAAACTGAATTATATTGTACATATCCTTTTGTGACTTAATCATACCACTGCATATTACGTTTGTGAGAGTAAGCCACATTAACATATCTAAATAAAGTTATCTATTTTTTTCTAAAGTGTAGTATTCCACTGTATGACTCTACCACATTCTACTGTTGTTTAACTTTTGCATTGCTTATAGTACTTAACTGAGCCTGTAAATATTTTGGATCACATTTCTTAATGGCCAACCACGTACATACAAAATAAGGAGTGAAAGCCAATTGCTGATTAGAATATATGGTCATCTTCAATATTACTGGATAATACAAGCCTCTTTTTAAAACGGATATAATTTCCATTTCCAGGAAAGCATATGAAATTATTATTGCTCTATATCTTTGCCAGAAGTCTTTCTTGTCAGACTTTTTTTGGTCAATCTGTTGTATAAGTAATAATGTACATATAAAACATTTTCATTTGCATTTTTGTGTTAAAAACAAGTTAAAGTGATTCTAAATATGTATGGTGGACACTTACATTGTACATTTTATAAAGCACATGTACAAGCCATTTTCTTTGTTTTACTGCTGGGTTTTCTGTAATTTTTGCCTGGCTTTACATTTAAATATTGATCGCCAAGGAGTTGATTGTTACATATTATATAAGGTAAAGAATCACTTTAATTATTTTCCATATGTATAACCAGTTTTCTCACTCTCATTTATTGGCAAATTTATTTTTCACCACTGATCTATAATACTAGCTTTCTTACATATCATGAGTTCTTATATTTTCCTTACTGTAGTCTACCTATTCCATTTCATTGATTATTTATTACTTTGTTAATACCACATTGCATTAATTAAGTCTTATAATATTTCCTGTAATATATTCTTCCTTCCTCAATAAATTATTAACTGAATTTTAATATTTTTAGAGTTTACATAAATTCTAGAATTAGCTTGTCAATATCTAAATCAAACCTTACTGGGTTTTACTTTGGATGCACTAGTTACAAAGATTAATTTTGGGGAGAAGTGATTTCATTAAAGTCTTTCAATTCAAGAATATATTTATGTCAATGTTATGTCTATGTTTATTTGAACTTTATTTAAACTCAGTTATACTGTACATATTCTTTTGTGACTTAATCATACCACTAAATATTATGTTTGTGAGAGTAAGCCACATTGACACATCTAAATAAAGTTCTCTACTTATTTGAAATGCATTTCAATATTGCATAATACGTTTGTGTCAAAGCATCTTGCTAAAAGCTCATATTCATTAGGATAACATATCTTACGATCATTTTGAATTTTCTGTGTACTTAGTGTCATCGGTAACATAATAATCTGTTGTCTTTCATAATTCTTATTTTTTTAATATTTACAATCCTATCCCAGTGTCTAAGACCTGCAAAAGGATAAATAAAATTGCTTGTACCATCTATGTTTATTTTGTTCCCAATCACAAAGGAAATATTTTAACATTCCTTTGTTAAGTGTTATAATTTCAATTATAACATTTGAAAACAAATGTTATCAGTTAAACTAGATTCTCTTTTAATTTCGGGTTGTTAAAATGTATGACTTTTTAAGAAAATAAAATTAAATATGCTTATAATATTGTTAAGTTATTTGTTGTGGTGTATCATAGTAATTGATACCTTTACATGAGGCCATTATTGCTTCCCAGGGTTTCTTAGAATAAACATTGGCTGTGATGTCTTACATTTTAATGCATTGCTTATTTCTGCATGGTACTTTTTTAAGTTTTCCTTCATTATTTTCATAAATTACATTGCTGTTTAATTTACTTTCCCTTTACTATCCTTGTCAGGTTATACTATCAGAGTCATAATAGCATAATAAAATGAAATAGAGTATGTTCTTTCCTGTTTCATGCTCAGAAAGAATTGTATGTAAGATTGGAATTATTGTTTTGTTTCATGTTTGAAACAACTTGCCAGTAAAGTCATCATGGCTTGAAATTATCTTTATGAGATGATTTCTGACTACTGATTAAATGCATTTGTTGTAGCACAATTCAGATTTTTCTTTTCACTTTAGGTTACTTTTGGAAAAATGCATGTTTCAAGTAATTGTACACATTTTACATATATTTCCAAATTTATTGAATTAAATGTTTTCATACTACATTAATTTACCTTCTTGATATTTGTATTATTTAAAACAAAACTCAATAAATTGTGGCAAATAAGCCAGACAGTATTTATAAATAAAGTACTACTGGAACACTGTCATGCTTATTCATTGATATACTGTCAATTTATGCCACAACAATAGAATTGATTAGTTGCAACAAACCATATAGCCCAAAAACCTAAAATATTTACCATCAGATCCTTTCCAAAAAACAAAAAAAATTCTTGACACCTGATGTATAATTATTTCCTATTTTGATTCCTGAGATTGCATACTTGTTTCTTCTCTTAATTTTATCAAGCCATTTCTCCAGAGTTTTGTTATTGTATGGCTCCTACAACAACTAACAAACTTTTGGCCATATTTCTTGACTTTTCTTTCCCTGTATTCTTAATCACTATGCATGTATTTTTTATTTCCTTTTATTTCTGTTGATATTTCTAACTTCTACCAATAAATTCAAAACATTTTAAATATTAATTTGTTGTCCTCCTAAAATAAGAATTTAAGGTTCTACATTTTCCTCTAGAATGACACATTTTATAATGTAGTATACATTTTTTAATTAAAAATATTTTATAATTTCCATTATGATTTGCTCTTGGGTGTTGAGTTACTAAGAAGTATATTTCTGAGGTTTTTCTTCGATATGACTGACTATAGATATTTGACTCTAGTTATTCTCAGAAAGAGAAAGCAAAGTTATGGATAATCATTAATTCCAATATCTATATTGACGGAAGTGTGCTAGAGCACCACAAGAAGAAACTTGAACACAGAAAAATAAGGAAGCAAGAACCCAGCAGAGATTATACTCTGAGGGACTTGATGTTCCATGGAAAAGCATAGGTGGGGGTGTCTTTTGCTCCTCTCACCCCTGGGGCAGACTGCTTGTTTCTGAACTGTTGGAGAGCCCTCCATTCTCACAAGCCCAAGCACTGGTGTGGGCCGCAATCTTGGAACAAATTGAAGACAGAGAACAAGGCTAATATTTCCTGCAGTGCCACTTGCCCTTCACCCAGCCCCAAGATGAGGTGGTGGGCACCATACTGGATATGCCTCTGTGGTGGACCTCTATACTGCCTTCGAGTGACAGAGATGCTTGCCCCATCACGTTGACGGCTTCCTTCCTCGTCCCTGCGTCAAGCTGTGGCTAGATTTCTCCATGAGGGCAGAGGACGAGAGGCGTGAGAAGCATCTTCTGGAAGGTCTGCGGGCACCCTCCTGCGGGTGGACAATGAGCGCCTGGGAGGCCGTTGTCCTTGGTTGGGGAGCGGTCGTCTGGATCTAGCCTAGCAAAGAGGCTGCTCCGGATGGGGAGGGAATGAAAACCCCTGCGGCTCCGACACAGATGCCCACGTTGCCCAGGCCTTCACAGACCCCCAAACCGGAACCGCCGGGAAAACGACTGCCAACCGGCCACAACACCCAGGCAGAGACGCGGGGAGAGGCTGACCAGAAGAAAGGCCGACGTGCAAGAAACCCAGCCTCCGGCGCACAGGGAACATGTGTCCCAAGGCGCACGCACACACAGACGGACAGAGACAGAAAGAGAGGGCGACAGAAAGAGTGAGCAGGGAGAGAGAGAGAGAGACTTAAGAGAGAGACGGTAGTGGGCACACAGACACGCACGAGCGCGCGCGCTCACACACACACAGACACACAGACACACACACACACACACCCATAACGGACACAGACATACAGCAGGTAACACCCACCCCCAGGCAGCCCCTGAAGCTGCCGGGTTCTGCTCTCCGCGACTACGAGCCACCGGTGAGACAGCAGCCCACGGGCACACAGGGAGACCTGTCCTCGACATCACAAGGGCGCCACTTTTGGGGAGACTCACCCGCACACCGTCCGCGCACGCCTGAGGCTGGGATCCCGCGCTGCCTCCCCGGCGATCTGTCTGAGGTTTCTTCCTCCTGGGGTTTCTTCCTGCTGGTGGACCCTCCGCGAATCCCGGCCTCCGGAGACCGTCCTGGCAACTGCCCTGGCCAGGACTGGTCTCAGCCCCGACTCTGACGCACGATCACACAGGGCTCCTACTTCGCCAAGTCTCAGGGACCCATCCCCGGGCAACGGTGGCGATCACTGTGACCGAAGCGGCGGCTCAGGCCTCGCCCATGCGCACTGGCGAGGCCGACTCACCCGCCCCACCCCCCCCTTACTCGGCAGAGTCAGGCTGCGGACCCTTTAAAAAATGGCGGCGACGCGGCGGCTGTGGGGACTGGGGCGGCGGTGCTGGAGGTTGCGGCGGTGCTGGAGGTTGCGGCGGCGGCTGCGGCGCAGCCCCGGGCGGCGGGAGGGAAGAGGACTACCAGAGGGGCCTGCGGGAGACCCAGGGTCGGACCCATAGGAGTCCTGTCGTCAGGACCTCCTTGATCGGTCTTTTGCTTGGGTTCCCGGTGAAGGAGGAGCTTCGGGGTGTCGGCTGGGCTGCGCGGACTCCTCTTGGGATCCGATGATGGATCCCACCCGGTGATCGGGAATGGGGTTACAATGCAGTGAGGCGGAAAGGCTCTCGCCGGGGCGCAGAAAGATCCCCAGGGCCGCAAGGCGTGCTGTCGGCTGCAAAGGCACTGACCCACGAGCGCACTGCCTCCCTCCTTCCTGGGTGGAGCAGGGGCCTGCCTTCATCGCCAAGGCCCGGGGGCTCCGGCATCTCGACTTTGCGGCTTCTGGCGACACGGGCAAAGAGAGACAGAGGCTAGTCCTAGCCGGAGCCAGTGTGACCACACGTGGCACTGACATCCCCCAAGAGCACATGCAGTGAGCCTGTGTCTCTGAGGCCGTAGTGGGTCACGACGAGACGGACAGTGATGTCCAGGCCTGCGCCCGGGGGCCACTGGAGACCTGCCCCTCAAAGCGGAGGAAACGCCAAGCGCACCTGAAAACCTGCGAGACAGGGCCTGTGCGCGAGTCCAGTACTCCTACTTCGCCAAGTCTCAGGGACCCATCCCCCAGCAATGGTGGCGGCGCAGAGAAGCGCATGGCGCCGGCGCAGGCGCAGAGAGACAGGAGGCTGATGGGGGGAAGTTGAGGCAGCTGGGGCAGAGAAAAAAATGCATTGCCAAGCGGTTTCTGGGTCATCCACTGACGAAAATGTCTTCCCATCAGCCCTTGCGCTGGTCCCCAGGGACCCTGGCATCCGTCGTTGGCGCCCAGGGTGCGCGTCGGGCCACTAGGGGTACCCCAACTCGGACAGAAGGCCCATGAGTTGAATTTGAAGTTTGTGAGAATAGAGGTGAGGCACCAGGGGCAGAAAAAAAACAGGAGACCTCGCCTCAGACAAACGGGGCCTGGGTCCCCCATGGATGAAAGTGCCTTCCCATTATGCCGTACACTGGGCAGAGTGGACAGTGACGACCCTGGTTCGAGCCCAGGGTGTGCTTCGGGACCGCTTGCGGTACCAGAAAGCGAACAAATGGTCCATGAGCGGAAGTTGAGGCACCTGAGGCAGAGAAAGTAAAGAAACGCGCTGCCGACAAGCAGTGCCTGGGTCCCTCACGGAGGAAATTGTCTTCTCCTCAGCCCGTTCGCTTGGCACTGAGGTCCCTGGCGTCCCTGGTTTGATCCCAGGGTATGCCTCGGGCCACTAGTGTTACCCCAAGGTGGGCAGAAAGCCCATAAGGGGAAAGTGAGGCACCTGGGGCAGAGAAAAAAAAAAAAACTTCGCCGCAGAGAAGCGCGGCCTGATTCCCCACGGACGAAAGTGTCTTCCCATCAGTCCCTGCACTGGGACCCGGGGACCCTGGTGTCCCTGGTTCGAGCTCAGGGTGTGCCTCAGCCGCTAAGTGCACCCCAAGGGGAGCTTTGGGAGCACAAAGCCCATGAGGGAAGGTGAGTTTTGAGGGAGGAGAGGTGAGGCACCTGTCACAGAAAAAGAAAAAAAAACAACCCGCGCCACGGAGAAGCAGGGCCTGGATCCCCCACGATGAAAATGCCTTCCCATCAGCTCCTGCTCTGGGCCCTGTGGACCCTGGAGACCCTGGTTCGAGCCACGGGTGGGCGTCGGGCCCGCTAGGGGTACCCCCGTGCGCCTCTCTGCGCCTGCGCCTGCGCCCTGTGCCTTTGCGAGGGCGGAGCTGCCTTCTCCTCAGCACAGACCCCCGGAGAGCATTGCCAGGGCAGAGCTGAGTTCTCCTCTGCACAGACTTCGGAGATACAGCGAAGCTGAGCATGTTCTCCTCAGCACAGACCCGGGCGGGCGGGCTGGGGGCACCGCGAGGGCGGAGCTGCGTTCTGCTCAGCACACACCCGGGGGACACCGCGAAGGCAGAGCAACGTTCTCAGCACAGACCTTGGGGGCACTGCCTCGCTTTGGGACTACTCGGAGCCGCATCAATGGTGAATAAAATCCTTCCTGTTTGCAGCCCTGAATAATCAGGGTCAGAGACCAGTTAGAAGGGTTCAGTGTGGAAAACGGGAAACCAAAAGCCCCTCTGAATCCTACCCACCGAGGTTCTCCCCAGCCAAGGCGAGGCGGCCGCAGTGCGAGATCCACACCGCAGCCTCGGAAGACAAGCGGGCAGAAATCCCATGAGGGGCAGTTGAGGTTTGAGGAAGGCGAGGTGAGGCACCTGTGGCAGAAAAAAAAAAAAAAACCGCACCACGGAGAAGCAGAGCCTGGGTCCCCAACGGACAAAAGTATCTTCCCATCAGCCCTTGCGCTGGGCCCAGGTGACCCTGGCATTCCTGGTTCGAGACCAGGGTGCGCTTCAGGCCGCTAGGGGTGCCCAAAAGCGGGCAGAAGGCCCATGAGGGGAAGGTGATGCACCTGGGGCAGAGAAAAAAAAAAAAAACAACAACCGCGCCGCCTATAAGCGGGGCCTGGCTCACCCACAGAAGAAACTGTCCTCACATCAGCGCTTGCGCTGTGCCCCAGGGACCCTGGTATCCCTGGCTCGAGCCCAGCGTGCGCCTCGGCCTGCTAGGGGTACCCCAAGGCAGACAGAAGGCCCATGAGGGAAAGGTGAGACACCTGGGGCAGAGAAAAAAATAAAAAAACTGCGCCGCCCAGAAGTGGGGCCTGGGTCCCCCACAGACGAACGTCCCTACCCATCAGCCCTGAACTGGGCCCCGGAGACCCTAGCGTCCCTGGCTCGAAACCAGGGTGCGCTTCGGGCCCGCTAGTGGTACCTCAAGGCGGGCAGAAAGCCCATGAGGGGAAGGTGAGGCACCTGGGGAAAAGCGAAAAAAACAAAAACAAAAACAAAAACGTCGCAGAGAAGCAGAGCCTGGGTCCCCGAGGAAGAAAGTGTCTTCGCATCAGCCCTTGCGCTGGGCCCCGGGGACCCTGGTGTCCCAGTTTCGAACCCAGGGTGTGCGTCTGGCCACTAGGGGTACCCCAAGTCGGACAGAAGGCCCATGAGGGGAAGGTGAGGTTTGAGGGAGGAGACGTGAGGCAACTGTGGCAGAAAAAAAAAAAAAAAAAAAAAAAACACGCCGCGGAGAAGCGGGGCCTGGGTCCCCAACGGACGAAAGTGCCTTCCCATCAGCCCCTGCGCTGGGCCCCATGGACACTGGCGACCCTGGTTAGAGCCCAGGGTGCGTCTCGTGCCCAATAGGGGTATCCCAAAGCAGGCAGAATGCTCATTAGGGGAAGGTGAGACACCTGGGGCAGAGAAAAAAAAAAAAAAACCGCGCCGCAAAGAAGCGGGACCTGGGTCCCCCACGGATGGAAGTGTCTTCCCATCAGCCCCTGCCCTGGGCCCCATGGACCCTGGCAACTCTGGTTCGAGCTCCAGGTGCGCCTCGCGCCCGCTAGGGTTACCCAGAAGCTGGCAGAAGGCCCATGAGAGGAAGATAAGACACCTGGGGCAAAGGAAAAAAAAAACCGCGCTGCAGAGAAGCGGGGCCTGGCTCCTCCACGGACGAAGGTGCCTTCCCATCAGCCCCTGCGCTGGGACCTGGGGAACCTGGTGTCCCTGGCTGGAAACCAGGGTGCACCTTGGACCCGCTAGGGGTACCCCAAGGAGAGCAGAAAGCCCATGAGGGGAAGGTGAGGCACCTGCGGCAGAGAAAGAAGAAAAACCGCGCCGCGGAGAAGCGGGGCCTGGGTCCCCCACGGAAGAAAGTGTCTTCCCATCAACCCTTGCGCTGGGCCCCGGGGACCCTGGCGACCCTTATTTGAGCCCAGCGTGTGCCTGGGGCCACTAGGGGTACCCCAAAGCGGGCAGAAGACCCATGAGGGGAAGGTGACCCACCTGGGGCAGAGGAAAAAAAAAACGCGCCACGGAGAAGCGGGGCCTGGGACCCCCACGGAAGAAAGTGTCTCCCCATAAGCCCTTGCGCTGTGCCCTGGGGACCCTGGCATCCCTGGTTCAAGCCCAGGGTGCGCCTCGGGCCGCCAGGGGTACCACAAGGTGGACAGAAGGCCCATGAGGGGAAGGTGAGGCACCTGGGGCAGAGAAAAAAAAAAAAACGGTGCCACGGAGAAGCGGGGACTGGGTCCCCCACGGACGAAAGTGTATTCCCATGAACCCTTGCGCTGAGCCCCAGGGAGCCTGGCGTCCCTGGTTCGAGTCCAGTGTGTGCCTAGGGCGGCTGGGGTACCCCAAGTCGGACAGAAGGCCCATGAAGGGAAGTGAGGTTTCAGGGAGTAGAGGTGAGGCACCTGTGGCAGGTGTCCATCTGTAAACTGTTTATCCATGTGAGCCCTGATGTCCACCAGGGGCTGCATGTCCCCCTGGGGCTAGATGTTCGCCTGGACCCTTCTGCCCACCTGGGGCCTGATATCCAGGAGAGGCTTAGTTATCCACCTATGGCCATCTGGAGCCAGATGCCCACCTGAGGTCTGGTGTACACCTAAGGCCTGATCTCTACCTGGGGCTTGGGTGTTCATGTGGGGCCTGATGTCCACCTAAGACCATGTGTTCACCTGGAGCCTGGGTGACCATCTGGGTTATGATGTTCAGCTGGGGCCCAGAGTTCAGCTGGGGACTGGGTCAACCTTCTGCCTGATGCACACCTGGAGACTAGGTACCCACCTGGGCTCCAGTGTTCACTGGGGCCTGCTGTCTACCTGGGGCCTTGTATTTACGTAGGACCAGTGCATCCATCTGGGGTCTGAGTGCCCTCATGGAGCCTGGAGTTTTCCTGGGGACTGGGGTCTGCCTTAGGCTTAAGTGTACATCTGTGGCCTCGTGTCCACCTTGGGACAGATGTCCACCTGGGGACGGATATTCAGTAGGGGCCTGAGTGTCCACCTGGTTTTTGATGTCTACCTGGGGCCTGGTGTTCATCTGAGGTGTGATATCCACCTGGGGCCTGGACATTTGCCTGGAACCTGATGTACAGCTGGTGTCTGAAGTTCATCTATGCCTGGTGTCTCCCTGGGGCCAGGTAGTCAACACAGGGCCTGAAGACCTTCTAGAGTTCAGTGTTCACCTGGGGTCCAAAGTCCACCTAGGGCTTGGGTGTCCAAATAAGGCCTGGTGTCAGCTTGAGATTTGTGTATTTACCTAGGGCCAGGTTGTCCACTTGGGGCTTGATTTTTTACTTGGTTTTTGTGTTAATCTGGGGTCTAGTGTCCACCTGGGGCCTGGGTATCCACCTAGGGACTATTGTCCAGCTGGAGACTAATGACTACCTATGGCCTGGTAATCACCTAAGGCTTTGTTTCACTTAGGTACTTGGTGCCAAACTGTTGCCTGCTGTTCACCTGGGGTATGGTGTCCACCTGGGGTCTGGATGTCAGCCTGGGGCTTGTTGTATACATGTATCTTAGATATCCAGATAAGGGTCTGTTTTCTGCTTAGGTGCAGCAGTCCATCTGGTGCTTGAGTGTCAACCTAAGGCCTGATGTCTATGTTGGACCTAGGGTTCACCTGAGGCCTGATATCCTCCTGGGGCCTCAATGTCCAAATGGGGCCTGATGCCCATCTGGGCCCTGGATGTCCACCTGCAGCATGGATGTCCACTGGTACTTTATGTACACCAGGGGCCTAATGTCCACCTAAGACCTGGTGTTCACCTGGGGTCTGATGTTCAGCTGAAGACTGGATGTCCACCTGGAGCCGAGGAATCCACTCAGGGACTGGTGTTGAACTGGGGCCTGATGACCACCCGGGGACAAGGTACACACCAGGCTTGTTGTCCACCTGTCACCAGATGTCCACCTGAGTCCTGATGTCCATCTTGATCCTGTTTGTCCACATTAGTCCTGATGTCCAGCTGGGGCCTAGGTACCCACTGGGGGCTTCCTGTTAACCTGGGGATTGGTGTCATTCTGGGGCCTAACGACCACCTGGGTTGTATTATTCACCTAGGGCCTGGTGTCCACTTGGGGCTTGAGTGTAACCTTGGACCTGGCACCCACATAGGATTGGGTATCAAACTGGCCCCTTGGTGTCCAGTTAAGACATCATGTGAACCTGGCGCCTGAGTGTCCAGTTGGGGCCAAAGACTACTGGGGGCCTGAATGTCAACCTAGAATCTGAGGTTTACTAGGGGCCTAGGTATCCACCTGGGGCCTAATGTCCACCTGAGCCTGGGTGTCAACCTGGGGCCTGATGTAAACCTCTAGTTCAGTGTCCACCTTGGGCTTGATGTCAACCTGGAGCCGGATGTCCACCTGAGTACTGATGTTCACCTTTGACCTGATGTCCACCTGTGGACTGTTTATCCACCCATGGCCTGATGTTCACCTGGGGCTGAATGTCCAACTGTGACTTGTTGTGCACCTGGAACCTAGGCATCCACCTGCAGCCTGATGTTCAGCTGGGCTGGGACCCGGAGTTCACCTGATGCATGATGTCCACCTGAAGCTTGAGGTTCACCTGGGGGCTGGGTGTCCACTTGGGGCCCAATATCCACCTGGACTAGGTACCCACCTGGGATCTGGTGTTCACTCAAGATTGGTGTTCAGCTGTGGCCTAATGACCACCTGGGTCACGGTGTCTACCTTGGACTGGGTGCTCACCTGGAGCCAGTGTTCACTGGGGGCCTAGTGTGCACCTGAGACTGGGGGATGCACCTGGGGCCTGGTGTCTACCTGGTGCCTAGGTATCCACTTGGGGCCTAATGTTCATCTGGAATCTGATATCCACCTGGGGCCTTGTAATTACCTGGGGTCTGGACATCCACCTAGGGCTTGAGTATCCTCCTGGGGCCTTGAGTTTTACTAGGGACTCGTATCTGCCTTGGACCTGGGTGTATATCTGTTGCCTAATGTACACCTTGAGAGTGATGTCCACCTGGGGACAGATGTCCTCTTGGGGTCTGAGTGTGCACCTGGTGCCTGATGTCTGCCTAGGGACTTGTGTTCACCTGACACCTGATATCCACCTGGGGCCTGGGTGTCCACGAGGGGCTGATGTTCAGCTGGAGACTGGATATCCACCTGGGGCTTGGGGATCCATCCAGAAACTGATGTCAAACTGGGGCCTGATGTCTACCTGCGGACTAGGTATCCATGTGAGGCTTGATGTTCATCCACGGCCAGATGTCCATCTGATGCTTGATGTCCACCTTACTCCTGGGTGTCTACTGGAGACCTCATGTCCAACTAGAGCTTAGGAACCTACTGGGGGCCTCGTGTAAACCTGGGGACTGGTATGAAGCTGGGTCCTAATGATCCCCTGGGTCATATTATTCACCTAGGGCCTCATGTCCACTTGGGGCTTCAGTGTCAACCTTAGGTCTTGTGTTCATCTTTGACCTGGTGTACACCTGGGACACCTACGGACTTGGTGTCCAATTGAGGTGTCATGACCACCTGGGGACTGAATGTCAATCTGGGGTCTGATGTAAACCTCTAGTTCAGTATCCACCTGAGCCTGGTCTTCGCTTGGGGCCTTCGGTCTACCTGGGCCTTGCTGTCAACCTAGGGCCTGATGTAAACCTCTAGTTCGGTATCCACCTGGGGCCAGATGTCTTCCTAGAGACTTATATTCACTTTTGACCTGATGTCCACCTGGGGACTTGCTATCCATCCATGGTCTGATATTCACCTGGAGACAGATGTTCAACTGTGGCCAGAAGTGCTCCTGGGGTCTGGGCTTCCACCTGGAGCCTGATGTTTAGCTGGGGCTAGAGTTCACATGGAGAATGATGTCCACCTGAAGTTTGATGTTTACCTGGGGCCTGATACCTACCTGGTGCCCAAGTATTCTCATGTGCCTAATGTCCACTAGTTGGCCTGGTGTTCCTCTGAGGGCTTGGTGTCAACCAGTGGCTTTATGTACACCTGGATTCTAGTGTCCTCCTGGGGCCTTATGCCTACCAGGAGTCTGGTGTACCCCTGGGGTCTAGTATCCACCTGGAGTCTGGGCGTCCACCTGGAGCCTAATGTTGAGGTTAGACTGAGTGTCAGCCTGAGGCCTGATGTCTACTAGGGCATAGGTATTCACCTGGGGCTTGTTGTTTACCTGGGGACTAATGTCAACCTTGAGCCTAGGTATCCACCTGGGGAATAGTGTCCAGTTGCAGCCAGATGTCCACCTATGGCCTGAAGCATGGTTGTTATCCTAAGGCCTTGTATTAGTCCATTTTCACAGTTATAAAAAACTACCTGATATTGGGCAACTTATGAGGAAAAGAGGTTTAACTGACCCACAGTTCTTCAGGCTTAATAGGGAGCATGACTGGGCGGGCTCAGGACACTTACAATCATGATGTAAAGCCCTTTTTACCATGTGGGAGGGGGAGGGAGACCAGAATGGGGATGTGCTACATACTTTCAAATAACCAGGTCTCGTAAGAACTCTATCACAAGAACACCAAGTGGGAAGTCTGCCCCCATGATTCAATCACCATTCACCAGGCCCATTCTTCAACCCGTGGGGATTACAATTCAACATGAGATTTGGGTGGAGACATAGAGCCAATATCAGGCCTGATGCCCGCCTGGAGTCATGACTACCTGAGGCCTTATGTAGACATGAGGCCTGGGCATTCACCTAGGACCTCATGTTAAGATAGGGGCTGGAGTTCTTTTGGTGCCTAGTGTATACCTGGGACCCAGATGTATAACTAGAACCTGATGTTTCAGATGGAAACCTGGGCCCCAGGTGCTCATTAGATCCCAGGTGAAAACTCAGGCTTCAGGTGCACATCAGACTCCAAGTGGACACATAGGCCCTAAGTTGATACCAAGATTTCAGGTAGACTCTGGGTCCCAGAAAAACACCCTGCCCTAGGTGGACAGCTGAACCTGAGTAGACATCAGGCCCCAGATCGACATCTGGCCCCAGGTAGATTCCTTGGCCCAAGGTGAATACTCAGTCTCCAGCCCTAGGGGAATTCAGTCTTAGGTGATTAAGGACTGGCGTTCCTCTGGGGCCTCATGTCTACCTGGGTCCTGGGAGTGCACATGGAGCCAGATGTCTATAAAGGGCCTGAGTGTCCACTAGGGCCTGAGGTTCACCAGGAGCATAGACATCCACCTAGGACCTCGTGTCCACCTAAAACCTGGTGTTCACCTGGGGCCTGGGTGACAACCTGGGATCTGATATTCACCTGAGGCCCAGAGTTCAGCTGGTGCCTATGTCAGCCTGGCACCTGATGCACACGAGACGACTAGGTGCCCACCTGAGGACTGGTGTTCATGGGGAACTGGTGTTCAGTTGTGGCTTGATGAGCAACTGGGTCCTGGTGTCCTCCTGGCAACTGATGTCCACCTGGGACTTCATGCTTACCTAGGGCCTCGTGTTCCCCTGGGGCCTGGTGTGCCCCTGAGATCTGGGGTCCACCTGGGCCTAGTATCCACTTGGAGCCTCATATCCATCTGGAACATCATGTCCACTTGGGGCCTTGTAGTTACCTAGGGACTGGGTGTCCTTCTGGCACTTGAGTGTCCTCCTGGGGCCTGGGGTTCTCCTGGGGCCTGGGTGTACATCTCTGGCCTGATGTCCACCTTGGGTGGATGTCCACCTGGGGACAGATGTTCACTTGTGGCTTGAGTGTCCATCTCGTGTCTAATGTCTACCTGGGGCCTGGTGTTTGCCTGAGGCCTTATATCCACCTGGGGACTGGGCATCCATTTGAGGCCTGATGTCTACCTAAGACCCGGTGTTTAACTGGGGCACAGACTTCTTCCTGGAGCCCAATGTTCATCTGGAGTCTGAAGTTCACCTGTGCCTGTTGTCTACCTGAGGGCTATGTGTCAACCTAGGGCCTGATGACCACCCTGAGTTCAGTGTTCACCTGGGGCCTGACATCTGCCTGGAGTCTGGGTGTCCACATAGGGCCTGATGTTGGCTTGGGACCAAAGTATTTACCTAGGGCCTGGGTGTCTACTTACAGCCTGACTTCTACATGGTTCATTGTGTCAACCTGGGGCCTGATGTCCACTTAGGGCCTAGGTAAGCTCCTTATGACTAAAGTCCACATGGGGGCTGAAACCATCTCAGACCTTGAACCTAGGGCTTAGTGTTGACCTGAGACCTGGTGACCCCCTGGGGTCAAGGTATCCACCTTGGGCCTGATGACCAACTGGGGTTTAAGGATCTACCTAGAGACTGGTGTCAACCTGGAACCTGATGTCCACTTGGGGTCTGGTGTACACCTTGGGCCTGATGCCCACCTTGGCACAGGTGTACACTTTGGGCCTAGTGTGCACCTGAAGCCTGGCTGTCAACCTGGGTCTTGATGCACACCTTTAGTCAAGTGTTAAACTGGGGCCTGATGAAATACTGGAGCCTGATTTACACCTGTGTACTGGGTCTCCACCTGGGGCCTGATGTCCACCTGCAGCCACATATCCACCTGGCACCAGATGTCTATGAGGAATCTGGGTGTCCACCTTGAAAATGATGTATTCCAAGAGACTAGGCATGCACATTGGGCCTGGGATCCACCTGGGTCCTGATGTCCACCTGAGGCTGGTATTGAACTGGGGCCTGTGTGTTCACTTGGAGCCTGATGTTCATTTGGAACCTGTTGTTCACCTAGGACATGGGTATCCACCTGGATCCTGATTTTCAAGTGGGGAGTGGATATAGACCTGGGAACTGATGGCCACCTATGCTATAAGTAACCCAACCACCTGGGGCCTGGTGTTCACCTGCAGCCTGATATCCACCTGGTACCTGTGTGTCAATCTAGTGCCTGGTGTCCACTTGAGGACTAGGCAGACACCTGGGGCTTGGTGTTCACCAGGGGCCTGGTGTTCATCTTGCACCCAGTGTCCACCTGGACCCAATGTATCAACCTGTGGCCTAGGTGGCCACTTGGAGCTTTATGTGCACCTGGGGCCTGAGAGTTTCCTAGGATCTGATGACCACTGGGGCCCAGGTATCCACCTGGGATATCAGGCTTCAAGTGTACACCCAGGCTCCATGTGGACACCAGGCCAGGAGAACGCCAGCCCTTATCTGAACATCAGGTCCTAGATGGACGCCCAGGCTCCATGTGTACATCAGGCCCCAGGTATACACTGGACTCCAGGTGGACACCAGCACTCAATTGGATACACACACTTAAGGTGGATACCAGGCCCCACGTGAATTCCTACACTCCGGGTGAACATCAGGTCCCAAGTGGATACCTGGACCCCAGGTGGATACCAGTCTCTAAATTAATACCAGGCCTCAGATGGTCCTTAGGAGCCATGTGGGCATTAGTCATCAGAAAGTCACCTAGGCCCAAAGTGGACATCAGGCCCCATGTTGACACAACATCTAGTTGGAAGTCAGGCCCCAGGTGGACACCCAGGCCCTAGGTAAATACTTAGGTCTCAAGTTGACAGCAGGCCCTATGTGAACACTCAGAACTCAGGTGGACATCAGGCCTCAGGTGGACATCTGAGTTCATCTGGAACCTCGTGTTATAGGCGCCATGTAAACACCAGGCCTTAGATGGATACCCAATTTCTAGGTAGACATCAGAGCTCAGATTGACACAAAGACTCCAGTAGACATAATGTACCAATGAATATCCAGGCCCAGGCTCCAGATTGACACCACGGTCTATGTGGACACACAGGCCCCGGGTAGTAAACAGGCCCAAGGTGGACACTGGACTGGACATCAGGTCTTAGGTTGACAACCATGCTCCAAGTTGACACCAGGCCCCAAGTGAACATCTGGCCCCAGCTGGACACTAGTCCCCTGGTGAATACCTAGGCTCAAGGTTGACATCAGACCCTATGTGAACACTAGACCCCAGATAAACACTTATGCCCTAAGTGGACATCAGGCCTCAGGTGGTTACCCAGTCCCAAGGTGAACATCAGGACCCTGCTGGGCACCAGTTATCAAGTGGATTCCTAGGGCCCAGGTGAATATCAAGCCCTAGGTGGATACCGAGCCCCAGGTGGATACCTGGATCCTGGTAGACATCAGGTCCCAAGAGGACACTAGAACCCAGGAGTACGTTAGGCCACAGGTTAACACTAAGGCCCCAGATGAATACCAGACCAACTTGTGGACATCAGGCCTGAGAAGGGTCCTGTGGACATCAGGCCTGAGAAGGGTCCAGGTGGATATCAGGCCCCAGGTGAACATCCAGCACTCAAATGAACATTAGGCTTCAGGTAGGCATCATGCCTCAGGTGAACTCCAGGCCCCAGCTGAACATCAGGTCCCAGGTGGATGCCCAGAATCCGGGTGCACATCTGGCCACAGTTGGACATTCAACCCCAGGTGACCATCAGGCCATGGGTGAATACACGGTTTCCAGGTAGACATCAGATCAAAGGGGAACATCAGTCCCCCAGTGGACATCAGGCCCAAGGTGGACACTCAACTAGAGGTTTACATCAGGCCACATGTTGACACCTAGTCCCAGGTGGACATCAGGCCCCTGCTAGATACCTAGGCTTCCAGTGAATTTCAGACACCAGGTTGACATTCAGGCCCCCAGTGGTCATCTGGCCTCATGCGAACACTCAGACCCCAGGTGCAAATGATGTCTCAACTGGATACCAAACCCCTTGTTTGATAACCAAGGCCCAGATGGACACCATGTCCAAGGCTGACACTCAAGCCCTAAGTGAATACCAAACTCTAGGTGAATAATTCAACCCAGGTGGTCATTAGGACCCAGCTGGATACCAGTCACCAGGTTAACACAAGGCCCCCAGTGGGCACCTAGGCACCAGCTGGACATCAGGCCCTATGTAAATACCCGGATCTCAGGTGAACACCATGCCCCAGGTGGACATCAGGCCCTAGGTGAACACGGGGCCACAGGTGGACATCTAGCCCCTGGGTAACATCCAGCCCCAGGCGGACATAACCATTTCCATGGATAAACCATTCCCAGGCGGATATCAGGCCTCAAGAGGATGGCAGTCACCAGGTAGACATCAGGCCTCAGATAGACACCAAGGTCCCAGATGTACAGCAGGCCCCAACTGAACCCCAGACTCATGTGGATATCAGGCCACAGGTAGACACCAAGCCTTAGGTAGATACCTAACTTCAGGTAGTCATCAGACCCAAGGTGGACACCCAGTCCCCAGGTGGACAGTCAGGCCCCAAGCACACATCAGGCCTTAAGTGGACACCCAGGCCCCAGGTTGATATCCAGTTCCCAGGTGATCACCAAGCCCCAGGTAGACACCAGGCCGTAGGTGAGCAACAGGATGCAGTAGGTCATCAGGCCACAACTGGATACCAGTCCCCGGTGATCACAAGGCCCCAGTGGGACATAGATCTAAGGCAGACATCAGGCCCCAGGTGGACATACAGGTCTGAGGTGGAATTCACCCTGAGGGGGACATTCGGCCCCAGGTACGCATCAGGCCTCAGCTGAATAACCAGTCCCCAGGTGGACATTAACCCACAGGTCAACCACAGTCCCCAGGTTGATATCTGGTCCCCAGGTGGCTACTCAATCTGCAGGATAACATTAGGCCCCTGTAGGATCCCAGGCCCCAAGTGGATTCCTAGGCCCCTGGTGAACATCAGATGCAGGTGTCCAAGTAGGCCCTGGGTGGACATAACTGTGTACAGGTAAGGAGTTGTCCTGTGGGGAGGATGAGCAGTCAGCAGCCCACTGGGGTCCTGAGTAGGTCTTCTGGAAGGAGGAGGCTGAGGGGATGGAACCTTAAAGAAGCAACCTCACTTCCTTGGCAACAGACCGTAACAGAACTTAGAATTCTGGTAACCAGGCCAGGCACAGTGGCTCACACCTGTAATCTCAGCACTTTGGGAGGCTGAGGCAGGAGGATCATGAAACCAGGAGATCGAGACCAGCCTGAACAACATGGTAAAACCATATTTCTACTAAAAATACAAAAAGCAAACAAGGTCAGGAGATCAAGACCATCCTGGCTAACACAGTGAAATCCCGTCTCTACTAAAAATACAAAAATTAGCCGGGCGTAGTGGTGGGTGCCTATAGTCCCAGCTACTCGGGAGGCTGAGGCAGGAGAAAGGCATGAACCAAGGACACGGAGCTTGCAGTGAGCCCAGATCATGCCACTGCACTCCATCCAGCCTGGGTGACAGAGCGAGACTCTGTCTTAAAACAAACAAACAAACAAAAAACAAACACAAAACAACTAGCCAGGTGTTGTGGTGCGTGTCTCGTGCCTGTAATCCCAGCTACTCAGGAGACTGAGGCAGGATAATTGATTGAATCCAATAGGCGAAAGTTGCAGTGAGCCGAGATCATGCCACTGCACTCCACCCTGGCCAACAGAATGAGACAATGTCTCAAAAAAAAAAAAAAAAAAAAAAAAAAGAATCCCGATAACCAGGCACCCACATCCTAGAGTTAGCCCCATAGCCAGCTCACTTGGTGGGAGATGCTCAAGAGAGCAAGATGTTCTTGTGCTGCATTCCCACATCTCAAGGCTCCTGCTTCAGGAATGGCAGGAGTGAGAGCCTTTCTTTTCCAACGATGCCCTTGTAGGCTCATCCCTCACCCCAGATGCCTCTGGCCATTTGACAGAAGGCCCCCTCAGGTACCACAGGACAGGAGTCACCAGGTAGACATCAGGCCCCAGATGGAGCTACCAGGCCAGGCCACACCAGTGATCCCACCAGGGCCACATCTGCACATTGTCCTTGTCCAGCTGGAGCCTCTGGAGCTCACTGAGACACAGGCACATGGTGAGGTCACCTGCATTCTGGAAGTCTTTCCAGGGACAATGTTTTCAGGCTGAAATTCCTTTAAATTCAGTGAGGTTGTTTTCATGTTTGGAAATTTCAGTGGAAAGTGAGTGATATTGGTGACCTCTCTCCTTTTTCAGCTCCTGCCTCAGGTGCAGAAACACAGCTATTTCCAGTGCCAGCTGTTGAGCCAGTGCCAGCACCAGGGGCAGAGCCCCTTCCAGGGACAGCGCTGGAGCTAAAGGAAGCTCCAGAGCCCTCCTGCCGCTGCCCTGGGACTGCACAGGACCAGCTGTGCAGTCCTGTGAGAAGCTGCCTGACTTCATGGCACCTCCTGTAGAGCCACCAGCCTCAGCCCTGGAGCTGAAAGTGTGGCTGAAGCTAGAGGTGGCAGAGAGGGGGTGACCAGCACAGCTCCAGCCAGCAGCTCCCACACTGCTCCCAGTCCTGGGCACAGTGGAAGCTATGGAGGCAGAGACCAGGGTGTGCAACCTGGGCTCCTCTGCCTCACTGGAGAGGGACTTCTCTCATTCAGCAGAGCAGCAGCCCTGCTGCTGAAGGCCCTGCTGCTACTGCTGCTGGGGGTGTTTGTTTGCCTGCCTGCAGGAGGTGCTGGAGAGCAAGAAAAGGAGCCTGTGAGTAGGGGTTCCAGCAGGTCCTCCTGCTCCCAGAGGTGACCTCCTCCTCCAGGAATGGAGGTTTGCCCTCAGCTGGGCATCTGGGCCATTTGCCTCTAATGTGCTGCCCAGGATGGCCTCTTCTTGACAGGTGGACAGGGGTTGAGGGGGCCAGGGGCATCTCCAAAGGAAGCTCTTAAACTCAGCAGCAGCACTCCAGAATCTCCATGCCTGCACCTGCCCAAGGATTTATTCATAGCTTAACTAAGAATTTCAAATTTCTACCATAACACTGAAATAAAGTTTGACTTTTTGAAACTTCCATGACTTCTTTCACTCCCTAATATTGTAGATGGTGTTTTTGAGGTGACGTTGAAAAACTCTGATAGTTGTGTGTTTTGTTGTGGTTCTTTGGGTGATTAAATTACCATCTGATCAAGTGATATTGAAAACCCTTCACGTATGGCTTTTAGAAGACTTTGACCTATTTTTGCTTGTGTTGACTCTCCCTCCAGCTTTGTGGAAAGAGGGATCATGTAGGTTCATTTCTCAGGCAGATCAGTCACCTTTTGCCATCAAAGTTTTAGCATCCATTTTGAAAATTTGGTGTACAAGTTGATATTTTGGTGTTTTTAGCTAATCTGGGGTCAAAACAGAAAGCCATAGATGAGGAAGCTTATAAACAAATTTGTTTCTCTCAGTTCTGGAGATGGCAAAATTCAAGGTCAAGTGGTTAGCAGATTCTATGTCTGGTGTGGGCTTGCTTTGTGGTTCATAGCCATGTTTCTACCATGTCCTCACATGACAGAAGAGATGAGGGAGCTCTCTATGGTGCCTTCAATAGGGGCTACTAATCCCACTCATGTGGTCCCTGCCTTCATGATCTAATCATTCCCCAAGGCCCTACCTCCAAATATCATCACATAGGGAATTAGATTTCAACACTTGAATTTGAGGGGGACAATAACATTTGGTCTATAGCATCAGGTTACCAAGAGCCTTATGCATTCGGAGGAAATCCAAAATCTTCTATAAGTATTTGCTGGTCCCCTCTGGGCTTAGGGAAATCTTTAATTGCAGCTCTTGATTCAGCTTGGTCCAAGCCGAAATTCTACGTTTGCCTGAGTAACTTGTTCATGGGACAGAGGGAAGTATAGAGGCAACTGACCATTTGGAGTTTTAGGACAATTGATGGAAGAGGGCTTGGCATCTGGATGAGAAGTGGAGGGAGAATAGAACAAAGGCACAGAAGGAGAGAGCACAGTGAGAAAGGGGAAGAGGGACATCTGGACATAAGGGCCAACTGGAGGGCAGGGAAGGTAATTTTCCTTGCATTTTAAACTCAGACCACATATCACATCAGAATCACCTGAGGGAGACGTTTTCAATGCATATTCCTGGGTTTCTTCTCTTAGAAATTTTTATTAAATCTTGAGTTGTGCTGAATTATCCATATTTATCATAAGAATTTTGGATAATTCTTACTTTGAGAGGCCCAGGCAGTGGATCAGTTGAGGTCAGGAATTCAAAACCAGCCTGGCCAACATGGTGAAACCTCATCTCTACTAAAAATACAAAAATTAGCCAGGCATGGTGGTACATGCCTGTAGTCCCAGCTACATGGGAGGCTGAGGCAGGAGAATCACTTGAATCAGGGAGGCAGAGATGACAGTGAGCTGAGATCACACCACTGCACTCCAGCCTGGGCAACAGTAAGACTCCAGCTCAAAAAAAAAAAAAAAAAAAAAAGAATTGTGGATAATTCTGATGCAATTAGAAAACAAAGCAGAGCTTGACAACCACTGGGTTGGGACGTATATCAGGAAGACATTTGATTATGTAAAATAACTGCAAAACAAACTGAAGGGGAATTATTTTAAAATGCTTGAATATAATTAGATAATTCAGCTCTTCCTATGTATGTAGTTTGACCACATATTTGATGTCTGCTATACTAAGATTGGAAATGTGTAGAAGTTTTTTTTAAAAAATCAGGTAGAAGCACAGAAAAAAGGAGTTGGAGAGAAAAGAAAACTAGCTATTGTCTGGTAACAAGAGAAGAGAAGGGAAACGAAGTAGCATATTTTTGTTCATTGTTTGATGGCATCTAAATTATGATCCCAAATATTTTTTTCCTAAGAAATCCAATAATACAAGTATTCAGAGTGGAGTACCAACACTGATTTACTGGAAAGAGAAGTGTACTCTATTTTGCTGCATAATGTTGAGGGAGAGGGAAAGGAAAATTAGTTGAGTAAACAAGTAAGAGACTGGTCCTCAGGGAAGCTGTCTGCCTGAAAAATCACAACTACTGCACCTACAGATAAGCCCTGAACAGATAAGCATGCAGGGTCCAGCACAGAAGCCTTCTGTTCTTTGTGTAATTGGCAAGCTCCCAGGTAAAATTTTCCTCCCCTTTTCAGGCATATACATGGTGGCCTCTGTGGGAACTTGCACAGGGAGGAGGGGGGCTTACCTAAAACAAACCCACAGTTATACAAACAAGAGAAGCCCACTTTGTGCTTGACTAGAGACATACCCACAGCTGGATATATAAAGGGAATTGTGCCGACAGTTTTATATATAGCTGAGAGGAGTTTCTTATAAAAGTTTTTGATTCAACTGTAAAAACGGCAATCCACTTGGACGCCCTTGTCTGCTGCAGAGAGCTTCCTCCTTTTGCTTATTAAACTTTCACTCCCACCTCACCCGTGTGTCCCCGTTCCTTAATCATCTTGGTGGTGAGATGAAGAACTCAAGGTGATACCTCACAAGAGAGACTGCTACATTGTGGTGCATTGGCGAGACTGCAACTTTAAGAAGTGTGACTTTTATTGTTGCTGAATTATTTTATCTCCTACCCAATTGAAAATAAAGGATATAAAGTGCTTAGGTTGAACACAAAGTCCTCTGCTCTAGGTAACATCTTCAGCAGCCACATTAGCAGAGGCATGGGTGGTAATGGTGGAGTAGATGTCTCTTTGTTTCTGACAGGGTGTCTGCTTATGTGTTAAACAAAATAGTATGCTATATATTTCATTAAGAAATCTGCTAAAAAATGAAGTAAAACAGGTTCATGTTCTTAAGAGGCACAGGATTTGCTACGGCAGCAAGACCAAAAGGCTTAAGTAACAAAAATGTGCATAGTAGTTACAAACATTTTCATCTAAACAAAACAATGTGAGCATCTGCATATGACAATAACTCATGCAAAAAATATTTTTAACTGAGATTGAAATCATTTTATACATAAGAAATATTATCACTGTATTCTCAGGTAATATATTGTTTTTATATAGATGTTATAAATAATAACTTATTTAAGTTATTCATCATTTATGCAACAAATAATTCTTTGGAATCTACAAAATGCTGGTTTTGTTCTAGGCACTGAATGTACAAATTGATTTAAAATATGTGTTCTTAGAGTGTGGTAGATTAAAAAATACAAAATAGGCCGGGCACAGTGGCTCACACCTGTAATCCCAGCACTTTGGGAGTCCAAGGTAGGTGGATCACCTGAGGTCAGGAGTTCGAGACCAGCCTGACCAACATGGTGAAACCCCATCTCTACTAAATATACAAAATTAGCCGAGGGTGGTGGCACAAGCCTGTAGTCCCAGCTACTCGGGAGGCAGAGGCAGGACAATCGCTTGGACCCGGGAGGTGGAGGTGGCAGTGAGCTGAGATTGCACCATTGCACTCCAGCCTGGGCAACAAGAGCAAAACTCTGCCTAATATATATACATATATTATGTATAGATACATATATACATATGTGTATATAGATAACATATATACTTATGTATATATATATAACATATATACATATGTGTATATATATAACATATATACATGTGTGTATATATATAAAACATATATACATAATATATAATATATGCATATGTATTATATACATATATACATAATATATAATATATGCATATGTATAATATACATATATATCTGTCTAATATATATACATATATACATATATTAAATATATATACACATATATATTAGAAGTTGTACTGCTGAAAACAAGAGCTACCAATAAAAAAATTTCAGGAAATGTAGTGTGATTATTTTTAATAGAAATGGATATTTTAATACAGGTCTCTTGTTTTCTCTTGTGGAAATAAATGACAAGATGGAATTTCTGGGTGTTTGGTATCTGAATATTTAAGTATAGCAGGTATGGTCAGTTTCTCAAAGGCATTTTACCATCTTACTTGTCCGTAGGTAACTCATAAGATATGTGGAACAACATCCTCTCCAACAACCTCTAGTATCAGTCTTTGTAAAGTTTGTCAATTAAATGGGTGTTTTTTTGTTTTTGTTTTTCTTTTTGAGACCGTCTCACCCTGTCACCCAGGCTGTAGTGCTGCTGCGTGATCTTAGCTCACTGCAGTCTTTGCCTTCCAGCTTCAAGTGATTCTCCTGCCTTGGCCTCTCAAGTAGCTGGGACTACAGGTGCCCCCCACCACACCCAGCTAATTTTTATATGTTTAGTAAAGACAGGGTTTCACCATATTGGCCAAGCTGTTCTCAATCCTGACCTTAGATGGTCCACCTGTCTCAGCCTTCTAAAGCGCTGGGATTACAGTCATGAGCCACCGCACTTGGCTGGGTATTCTTTCTTTCTCTCTCTCTCTCTCTCTCTACTTTAAGTTCTGGGATAAATGTGCAGAACATGCAGTTTTGTTACACAGGTATACATGTGTCATGATGGTTTGCTGCAACATGGGTATAGGTTTTGCAGGTAATTATTATATTATTAAAAGATAACAGAATACCTAGCTAAAAAAAAAATGCGAGGAGGCATTGATGGGCACATGTTTACTGAGCACATCCTGACTCCAGAATTAAAAATCCAATTTATGCCTCTGCAGTCCAATAAAATTTTTCCTTAAGAATCCAGGGATCAGACTTTCATCTCAGCAACCACTCCAATATGGTTTCTCACCTCCTCATTCCAACGAGCTGCTCATATCAAAATATAAGTGCTATCCATATTGTTAAATTATAAATTGAACCATAACTTCTCTGCCTTCATCTTAATTTATATATCAGCAGCATTTCACACAGTCGATCTCCACCTTCTCTTTGTAAAACTTTTTTATAGAATTCCAGAACACTTAACTTACTTTCCCCCCACCACGTTTTTGAAAGTTATCCCTAGTCCTTTTTTGCAGGTTTTATCTTTACTACTTTTTAAATGTTAGAGGACCATTAGGCTCAGGACTTTGACTTCTTATCTTTCTTATCTTTGCTTTCTTACTAATTTTTGTGTCATTAATTTCCTGATATTTCATATTACACCTAAACACTGGACACTACACCCAGCACTCCCTGACTTATCCACGTGGATGTCAGTTAGGAATCTCAAAATTAATATGTCTGTATGGAGCCACTGAAACTCCCCAAATTTGCTCTTCCACATTCTGTTTAATGGCAACTCCCATTTTATAGTTTCTCAGCTCAATATTCTTGGTGTCCCCTTTTAATTCTGTCTCTGTAGCTCTGTCACTCTCTTCCTGTATCTGTCTGATTCTCTCCCTCTCTCTCCTCTCTCTCTTGCTCACTCTCACTCTTGCTCTCTCTCCCTGCTTCACACACACACAAACACACACAGACAGACACACACACACACACACACACATTTTCAGATCTGATGTGTATGGAATTCCTGCCAGCTTTACCTTTAAAGTGTAATAATTCCAAATGTTGTTTCCAAATTCACATTCCCACCCCCACCACTGGGTAACTATAGCGCTTCCCTCACAAGGCCAAATGCAGAGATTTCTTGGGGAAATAATGAGAACTATTATACATTCTTATTTCAAGGACCCTTAAAATTATAGGATTACCATATTTGATACTAATTTAAGCTTCTGTCATTGCCCTTTTATCAATCCAGTCTCCACACAGCTACCACAGTGTGCAAGTAGAAGTCTCAGCCATATCACCACACTCCTGCTTTAATGTCCCTACTCCATTGCTTCTTTTCTCCTTCAGAAGAGTTTAAGCTTAATGAAGCTGGGCAACTTTACATATTTTTCCACGAGCTGGAGATCACTTGGTGTAAGGTAAAAATGATCAGTAAATATTTTCAAATAACAGAATCCACGAATAATAGTTTTGTTTCTTTGAGAGTACATTGACTTTTAAAAATCAAGAAAATAGATTGGTCAAGAGAATTCTGCTTGTTTTGATTTTGTTATCCTTCGATTAGATTAACTGTGTTAGTATAAATGTCAGTGTGGAAAGCTATAAGCATTTCCTAAACTTTAAAATGAAAGGCATGGAATTTAAATATCTGCTCCTTTTATTCAAGCAACCAAAAAACACAACTTTAAAAATATATTTTATGTATTATGAAATCTAAATTTATTTTTCTCTCTTTATCCCTGAATACTTTTTAAAGTTATTCATGTCCTCATTATTTTTTAATCCACTTCAGTCACATTTTAAAATATATTTTCGACTTCATTAAGAATGTCTTTGTGTTCCACTGAATAGCTTGCCAAATAATAAAACATTAGCAGTATAATTTCCTCATAAACTTTATTTAATTTGCTTGGTTAAACATAGATTTCCTACTCTCAACTCATAATTTCATTCAAGTATAATATATTCTACTTGACATTTGCGGGGTTTTCATACCATGCATTTGTCATTGAAATTGGTTTTTGATATTTGAACCACTAGTTTATAATTGTATTGTTGGTTAGACTGGTCTGTAGAATCTTTCTTCGTTTTGATTCTGTGGTTTATTCATTATGGAGTAGCTGTGCTATTGTAAATTTTGAGGTCAAACGCTTAAAACATTTTATGTATTTTAAAACAAAGTGGATGGCATTTAAATATCTATTCCTTAAAATTTGGAAGAAAGGTTAACACCATATAAACCCAGAGCCTATATTTTTAGATTAGTAGCACGTAGACATTTTCAATTTCTTCTAAAGTTGAAAAAAATAAACATTTTATTTTCATAGAATGCTTGATGAAGGTAAATATTTAATTTTCACTTAAAATAAATTTGGTTACATTGAAAGGAAATTTGGCTAATGTAAGTTAGATACATTTCTAATTAAAACAATAATTTAAGATAAATAATGCTCAAAGAACAGTGGTCACTGCATTTATTCCAGAGAGAGGACATTGATCCTGATCTGGCTGTAATAACATAGTAGGTAGAACTGCTGGCGTGGACACCCAAGCCAGGAAGGGAAGCTGGTGTCTCAAGGGGTCTCGCTGAGATGGAAAGGGTTCAGGGCCCAGACTGTTGATGTCGCCTGGATGCAACCACCACGTCTCAGAAGAAGAAATGACCCTCCCCTCCTGGTGCCGCCCCAAACAAGGAGCTTAGCAGTGTTGCATACAGGATAGTCCTTGCAGGAGACATGTTTGACAAGTTGCTGAGGTGCCTGATGGGGCCAGGCTTTTTTTCATGAAATGAGTTTGCATCCTGAGGAAGCCTTTTTATTGGAAACCTGGCAGGGGTCCAATTTCCCCTTTGCCATAACCCCGTAGGAGCACAGTGGACAGGGAGGAGGCCACCCAGGTGGCTGTTCCTGCTTGGCCCCCACTTCCCAGACCATTCCAGGCAGGGAGAGCTGCTGAGATCACTCCATGGGCTGCTCACATGTGGTCTGGACCCAGCCGCCCTCCTGTGCCTGGCAGGCAGCCTCTGGGCCATCAGAGGACCCACTGTGTGGTGATCAGTGGCCCACCACCTGCCCTTGTGGTGCGTGCAGTTCACAGGTGCTGCCCCAGTCCTGGCACACTGGCCTTCCCAGCCTGGCCCAGGATAGGGGATGTGAATGATCCTTGCCTGTGCCCCTTCAGACCATGTGAGGTTGGACACTCACTGCAGAAGTCCCTCCAGGTCCCTTTTCAACTGAGTTGTGGGGGACTTGCTTAGTCCTCATGCCCAGGGTCAGGGGAGGGGTGCAGAGTCTGCACCCTAAATCCCCTAGGGCCTGAGGGAGGTCTCCCAGGTGACCTCTGTCCTCTCCAGTGACATGAGTCCTCCCAGATGGCCTCAGCCCTCTCAGGTGACATGCTTCCATGGTGACTCTGGCTATTGCAGGAGGTGGGCTACTACAGGGACATGAGCTGCCTAACTGCCATCCTCCTCCTGTATCTGCCAGAGGAAGACAACTTCTGGGCACTGGATCAGCGGATGGCCGAGGAGAGGCACTCCCTGCAGGGTAGGTGGACAGCTACCCCCAGGGCCTCACACAGCCAGGCCATGGGACGGCCACCCTGGCTGGGCGATCCTGACTTCCAGGCAAGGCACCTTCCTTGCTTTCCAGCTTGTTAGGAGCCTTCAGGACATCCCTGCTGAGGGTCCCAGAGGGGCCCATAGCTGAGCAGGGACCCTTTCACTTCAAGGCGGACACCTTTCATTCCCAACAGCAGAGGGTGCTGCAGCCTCCCCCTGGCCACCCTGTGTGTCCCAGAGCCACAGCCCTCTAGCCCTGAGTTCATGCAGGTGACTCTCACTTCCCCAAGAGTCCTCCTACCTCCCAGCTGGCCACACTCCCACCTGCCCCCCCCCCCCAGCCCACAGATGGGCCAATGAAGTCAAGATGGCAGTGTCTGCCCATCCCATGTCCCCTAGCCAGACCCCATGTCCAGGAGATGGCCATGTAGTCCTTCAGCACCCACCCAGTTCCCTCCACTGGCCACTGCCTGCCTCAGTCCTGCCTCACAGCCTCAAAGGCAGGCCTGCCCTCCTGGCACCTTTACCCAGGATGCTGCTGTGCAGTGCCTCCAGCTAGGGCCCATCTCCCTAGAGCTGAGGCCACATGGTAGGGTCACCTGATGGAAGGGAGGAAGGCCTCAGGGTCTGGCGTCCCCTGCCACTGCCCAGCTCTTCCAGCTGATGGCTCCACATCTTGGGAGTGGGCTCTGATGCATGATGGGTCAGGGGCTTCTCAGTTTTCTACAGCCCAAATACTGCCCAGCTCCAGAGGCTCCTATCCCACCAGGAGCAGGTATAACACAAATCTTTCCCAAAGATCATGCGGTACCTGCTGAGTGGATGACACTCTCAACTCTTTCCCAGAGGCCCAGGGTCCCATGGGGCAGGGAAACAGGGGAAGATGGAGCTCCTCGAGGGCCTGACAAGGGGCTGAGTCCCAGCCTCAACCCAAGATGAGGATTCTCCATTGGTTTGGAGTTGGGTTTCCTTTTCCTGCCCTGGAGGAGGAGGCAGAGGTACTAGGATGGGGGCTGAGCTCCAGCTGAGCAGGGTTAAGGGAAGTGTGTCCACCAGGCATCTGTGCATGGGGGAGTTGTTGGGGAAGCACTGGCCACTGCCCAGTGTTGTGCCCCAGGGCAGCTCAGGGGGCCCTGAGCACCTAGGGTCCAGGAAGTGCCGTGCATTGAGGTTTGTTGAGTTGGCTCCTCTGGTGTTTTGTTGATGGGATAAGGAGGCAAATGGAGACCCCAGGCCAGGGACTTTCCTGTCCCACAAGTGCCCAGCTCCCCCAGGAGGACCTGGCTCACCCCAAGCCAGCAGGAAGCACAGGAAAGTTTCTGCATGGCACAGAAGCCAGGCCTTCCTCAAGAGGGGGCATCACACTGCAGGGGTCAGGACTCAGGCCCGCTGCTATTTCCACATTATTCATTTTATAAGGTGATATGGTTTGGCTGTGTTGCCACCCAAATCTCATCTTGAACTGTAATTTCCATAATCCTCATGTGTCATGGGAGTGGCCCAGTGAGAGGTAACTGAATCATGGCGGCAGTTTCCCCCATGCTGTTCTCATGATAGTAAGTGAGTTCTCATGTGATCTGATGGTTTTATAAGCATCTGGCATTTCCCTTGCTTGAGGTGATGAATGCCCCATTTACCCTGATGTGATTATCACACATTGTATGCCTGTGTCAAACTATCTCATGTACCCCATAAATATATACACCTACCATGTACTCATATAAATTAAAAATAAAAATAAATTTTTTAAAAAAGTGTGAGTTTTAAAGGTGAGGTTTGCCCTCCAGCGCTGGTGCCTGCCAGGTGTGACCTTCACGTCATCTTTCCACATGGTCCAGGCCCCCATCTGCAGAGGCCAACAGTCCCCAGAGTGACCTTCCTCAGAAAGCAGGGTCTTGGAGGAGACAGTCAGAGGAGGGGGCCTCATCCTCCCCACTGTCCAGCCCCTTGTGGGGATTGGAAGTGAGGGTCTCTGCCCACAAGTTGGCAGTCACCCTAAGCTGTTTTGTGGGAGGAAGCATAGGGAATATAGGTCAGTGCTGGGACAGCATTTCCTGACCCTGACTTGGAGAAGGTGTTAAAATCTTGACATTCCCGACTCCTCCTTTGTGAGAGCCCCTGCCCTGCAGGTCTCACAGGGTTGTTGTGAGGGTCACCTGTGGTGATGGGTTTGGAAGTGCTTTGTGAATTACACAGTGGGCCTTCCTATTCCTGTCATTGGCCTTTCGACCTTCAATACTAATTGCCTGGGGATCTCCAGGCCACAAGGTCTAATCCTGGAAGGGTATGAGATGTCCCTAGTGGAATACTCTACACCTCCTGGGAGGTCTCTCACTTCAACCTTCACCTGACATAACCCCTGCTCCTGTTCCCTCAGCCTGGAGAGCTTGCCCAGGAGCACAGGGTAGTACTGGACTGACCTCTTTGGAAAGGGTGATTACATCCTCATTTCAGCTCTCCCTCTTCCTAGCTTTCCACGTAGAAATCCAGGGCTCCATGCAGCATTTGCTGGACATGAGGGGGAAAACTTTTAGGGCAGGGATCTGCCCTGGGTGGGGACAGAGGAGTATCCTGGAGTCTGAGTGTCAGGAGTGTGAGACCTGCCCAGCTGGCCAGCCCCTGTCCCCATGCTGCTCGATGCATGATGTTTCCTGCACAAGCTTCCTTTAGAGGGAAGCTTCCGGAGTGACTGCAGTGAGGTCCATGCTGTTGGGGGTGACAGAGCAGCCCTGGAGGCCCTCTTACCCTGGCAGGAGGTGGCCAAAAAGAAGCAGGCAGAGGAAGCTTCTCCAACAAGCTTGGAAAGAAATTTCCGCATATCACTCACGTCACTCTTGCCACTAGAAGGACAATTTCTACAGTGGAGTGGAAGAAAATAACTATGCTGTGGGAGAGAATGGATGCATCCAGAAGAGCAAGGAGGGAGGGAAATGAGCCCATTGCCAGAATTTTGTGTCTTTTGAAGACATTTGCCAGAATTCTACTTTTGAAGGCTGCCCCTTTTGACAGTTACTGAGGAAGTTGTGGGACATTTTCAAAGCCTTTTATATAAAAAAAACACACAATATACTGCTGTGGGTGTGTGTTCAGGGACTACGAAGAGCACAGCTGCCACCATTCTGTGTCACAGATGCTGTGGGAAGTGCCTTAACACACAGAGGTTTGCTTCATGCAACCGGGTGAGGAACATCTCTAAAACATTTTACAGTCAAGAAAATTCAGTGTTCAGGAGGTTGAATGCGTTATCCAAGATCACACATATGTCCTGACAGATTCGGGGTTCAATGAAGAATTATGTATTTTAATTAAGAATTATGTATTTTATTCCCCTTCCTGTGTCCATGTGATCTCATTGTTCAATTCCCACCTATGAGTGAGAATATGCGGTGTTTGGTTTTTTGTTCTTGCGATAGTTTACTGAGAATGATGATTTCCAATTTCATCCATGTCCCTACAAAGGACATGAACTCATCATTTTTTATGGCTGCATAGTATTCCATTGTGTATATGTGCCACATTTTCTTAATCCAGTCTATCATTGTTGGACATTTGGGTTGGTTCCAAGTCTTTGCTATTGTGAATAATGCCGCAATAAACATACGTGTGCATGTGTCTTTATAGCAGCATGATGTATAGTCCTTTGGCTATATACCCAGTAATGGGATGGCTGGGGGACTGTTGTGGGGTGGGGGGAGGGGGGAGGGATAGCATCGGGAGATATACCTAATGCTAGATGACGAGTTAGTGGGTTCAGCGCACCAGCATGGCACATGTATACATATGTAACTAACCTGCACAATGTGCACATGTACCCTAAAATTTAAAGTATAATAATAAAAAAAAAGAATAGGAACCAATGGAAATAAATTCTAAATTTAGGCTTAAGTGACCATTTTGAAGCTCTCTTTAGAATTGAGGAGTTAATATCCCAGAAATATTTTAGTATGTGTTCAAATCAAAATGTGTCCCCTGGATGAATTTTAGTTGCAGAAATTTGGACTAATGCCTCCTTCTGTTGAATGGGGAAGGTGAGGAATAATTCCCAGAAGCAGCCTCAAAAGATTACTCTATTTTGACCTTGAAATTTACAATGAATTGTTTTGCATTTTATCTTAATAAGAAAGAAAAGTACCCCGAAGTTTATATTTCTTCCATATCCACCCACAGCAGGGACTCATAAATGCCTGCTAATGAAATTAAGGAGAACTATGTGTTCAGGCTCTATTAGCCCTAAGCACTGAAAAATAATTAAATTAAATACTTAATGAGAGAATTTTTTTAACTTGGTTCTAAAATGTTTAGGTTATGGGAACATTTTTGACCTTACTGTATCTCCTTCATTTGGACTGAAACTTTTGCATTATATTTGCACAATGAGTGTTTGATGATGATGAAAGCCAAACAGTCTTGAGTATTTCAACAACAGCAGGAACAGCAAAACACTCATGATGCATATTCCATTTTTTATTGTCAATGCCTGTGAACTATTATCCTGCAAAATCAGCAATGTGAACTGAGAAAACAATCTTTGTCTTTGTCTTATAGGCAGGAAACAATGACTGCTTGGGAACTTTTGAATCCAGGATTTATTTTAGAACCATTAAAATATAACTTTGTGTAAGTTTTCAAGTTGCATTGAATTTTATTGACCTTTCTGTAAAATTCAGATGAAAATGTTGAAGATTTTTCACAAAATAAAGTCCTCTGCCACCAGAAAAAAAAAAAGAATTATGTATTTTAATTAATAATTATATATTTTAATTTCACATTTTAAATTTCTGCAGTTTTCTTCCATCACTTTTCACCATGCTTTCTACACTTGGAATTACTTTTTTTGGCTTCTTGAACTTCTTTACTTGTATGTTATCGATTTTCTACAAGTTTTAACATATATGATTAAAGAGTATTTCTTAATGTTTTAAGAATTATCCTAGAATAAAATATATTTACTTTGATGTATGCATTGGATATTACAGTGTATTGTGTACATTTTCAAACACTTTGTGTTATACCAGAAGCATTATTCAACAGTGGTCATTTTTTTACCTGAACTATGTTCAGAAAATCTTTCCACCGCAGTACAAAAAGATCGACTTCATGTTGTTAACAGATGGATGTGCCATAGTGCAATTAACTGTTTAATTATCCTGTTATCCTGTTGTGGATATTTAAGTTCAAACAATGCAGTAATAAATATGCAAGAGTGCTTTTAGACATTAAACAATGTGGCTCTAAATTAGGGACCTAGTGCCTGTAATCCCAGCACTTTGGGAGGTCGAGGTGGGTGGATCACCTGAGGTCAGAAGTTTTGAGACCAGCCTGGCCAACATGGCAAAACCCCGTTTCTACAAAAAATACAAAAATTAGCTGGGTATGGTGATGCGCACTTGTAGCCCCAGCTACTCGGGAGGCTGAGGTAGGACAATTGCCTGAACCCACGAGGCGGAGGTTGCAGTGAGCTGAGATCCTGTCACTGCACTCCAGTCTAGGGGACAGAGTGAGACTCTGTCCCAATAATAAATAAATAAATAAATAATCTAGAAGTACAATTGCTTAGCCAAATTTCTTATGCATTTTGAATGATAAGAGTTGCTGCCTAATTTCTGTTACAAAGGCTATGGTAATTTTCACTCAAAACACAGAATAGGTTGGTTGTTGTCACATATGGAGTCTTACTGTTGCTGTGACTGGAGTGCAGTGGTGTAATCCTAGCTCGTTGTAGCCTCCAACGCCTAGGCTCAAGCAATCCTCCCACCTCAGCCTCCCTCCCAAGTAACTAGGATTACAGGTGCATGCCACCACACCTGGCTAATTTTATTCTTAAATATGGGATCTTGCTATGTTGCCCAGGCTGGTCTTGAAATCCTGGCCTCAAGGTGACCTCAGCCTCCAGTGTAGCTGACATTACAGGCATGAGACACTGTACCTGGCTGAATGAGTGCCTCTATCCTGACACTTGTGTCCCCACGGGATCCTGCAGAATTCAGGACCCTGTCCACATGGGGGAAAACTCTCTGTTGGGGTCCTGAAGACTGAGGAGGGAGCTTACCCATGGCTCTCCTGGTCATTTTAATTTAATAGTGAGCACAGAACCTCACATTTTCTGGAATGTTCCCATATGATTTTGTGAGAGAAAAGAGAATAGAGACCCCAACCCCAAGCTCACTGTGTCAAAGGGAAAATTAAGCTTGGGAACTGGGTTACGCAATACTGCCTTCCTTGTTCTCAAACACATAGCTATAACGTCACAACCCTGTGTCATAGCCTCATCCATAAGCCAGGTTCCCACAGTGACAGAAGGCCGCATGTCTCCTCAGATGTCTTCCCTCACAATTTGCTGTGAACCCTAAATCTTTCAGAATGCACATCCCGCCTGTAAACTATTCCTAAAAGTGAGTCGGCTCAATTTCACCCTGACAATCTCAACTACCAGCTTATTTTCATAGTTCTGGGACAAGGTCAGGACCAGAAATCATCCCTCTGCCTATCCTGAGATGAATGAAACATTGAGTTTTCCTCTACTCCACTCCCTCTATTCACATGCTTACTTTATCTTATGTAAAATGGAGATTTACTGAATGTGAGATGAACGCATAACTGTTTCCTCTGCTCCCTCCTTTCCTATGTAAAATGTAGATATCCTGATGCTAATCAGAGCCACACAGGAATGCAAGCATTTGCTTCACTGCCTACCTTCAGTCTCACGGGAGTTCTCTGGATTTCTTGTATCAGCATGTGGACCTCTTTAGCAAGATTAAGGACAGTTTCCTGAATTATATCCTCAAAAACGTTTTCCAAGTGGCTCACTTTCTCTTCTTCTCTGTTAGAAATGCCAATAAGTCAACCGGGCACAGTGGCTCATGCCAGTAATCCCAGCACTTTGGGAGGCCAAGGTGGGAGGATCACCCGAGGCCAGAAGTTTGAGACCTAACTGGCCAGCGTGGCCAAACCCCACCTCTACTAAAAATACAAAAATTAGCGAGGCATGCTGGCACACGCCTGTAATCTCAGATACTTGGGAGGCTGAGGCACGAGAATTGCTTGAACCCAGGAGGTGGAGGTTTCAGTGAGCCAAGATCATGCCACTGCACTACAGACTGGGTAACAGAGTGAGATTCTGTCTCAAAAAAAAAAATGCCAATAAGTCATAGATTTTGTTCCTTTATATAATCCTACATTTCTCAAAAGTTTGGTTCATTATTTTTAAATTTTTTTTTATTTTTGTCTGACTGGGTTGATTCAAAGATCTGGTCTTTGAGCTCTTAAATTATTTCTTCAATTTGGTCTAGTCTGTTGCTAAGGCTACGAACTGTTTTTTGAAATTCCTATAGTAAATTTTTCAATGCAAGAAGCTCTGCTTGGTTCTTTCTCAATATGGCTATGTTGTCATTCAAATCCAGGATCGTTGTTATGGGGTTGTTGTTGGATTTCAACTTTCTGTTGGATTTTGGTGATTTTTTTTGCCACTTATATCTTGAATACTATACCTGTCATTTCAGACGTTCCATTCTGGTTAGGACTCATTGCTAGATTGCTGGTGTAATCCTTTGGAGGTGATGGAACATTCTGGCTTTTTGTATTGCCAGAGTTCTTGTGATGGTTTCTTCTCATCTGAGAGACTTGATGCTTCCTTTGTTGAATTTGCTATCATTTGGAAGGAGTTTTTTTTAAAAATTTTTCATTCTTTCTTTCTCTTAAGGGTATGACTGTGGTGTATGTTGTATAGGATCATTTTGCTTCATTTCTGGGTACTTTCAGAGGACCAAGGCTCTGTACAAGTTCCTTGGTTCCAGATAGGCTCCTGTGGTGGCTTGGTGTGGTGATGTATTTTTGTTTGGTGGTGTAATTCAGGCTTCAGTCCAGTAGACAGTGCTTAAGAGTAACAGCTGGCTGCAGGGTCTTCTCCTCTGTGTACTTGTCCTCGACAGGTGCAGAAGTGACAAAGTGCCAAAAGCGCCCTGTCCCAGTGTGTACTAGTCTTCAGCAGGGGCAGAGCTGCTGGAGAAACCTAAGAAGCAGCCTCTTTCAGCCCATGTTCCTTGGGCCCCAACAGGATGACCACTGCTGGATCTGCAGCAGTGCACTAGGAAGGGGACAGAGGGCAAGAGATGACCACCTCTCTAAATCTGTTCCCAGGCTTTGGTGTGCCCCTTTCCGCAGCTGATATCGTGATCGTGTTTCCTTTGACCCAAGGGGTGGCTTTGGCAAGCTGTATTCCTCCTTCCCTTAGGGCTGGTCCTCACCAAAGTTTAGGTCTCCTGGGGAATGGGGTTCACCTCCGTCTTGTTTCTTGGAGCTGATGGAGTACTCTCTCAACTGACCAAGGGAGCAGGCTGAGACACCAAGCAATGACACACACAGACCAGTTCCAGGTTGCAAAGCTGTTCTTGGCTGCAAGTCTCGCCATCCTTGACAAACCTCTGCTTTAGCAACTCTCTTCCCACTACAGTGCTGCAAGAGGAGAGAGCCTAATTCCAACACTTACTGCTGGGGCACTTTCCACACTCAACACTCAATTCTGGCTGTTGAGGCTGCTCCCCTGCTCCAGAGCAAGCACTCCAATTCCTAGCCCAAGATTAAAGTGTCTGCAGTGGCCACCATTGCCAGGCACCAAAAAATGATTGACTTTGTATGAGCCCAGATTAAAAAGGGCATCCTTCTCTCAGTCCCAGGTCTGGGGAAATGCCTGCAGCTTTTCTGAGTGTCTTTCCTCTTTCCCCATCTCTCAGCCACTTTTGTGCTAGCTCCAAGGCTTGGGAGAAACAGAGTGCTCTCCCTTAATCTGGATTGCACAGATCCCCAGTGAAAAGGTGAGTTGCAGAGGGAGACTGGCTGCTCTTCTCTCGTACTGGAGTTTCACTCCCTTTTATGAACCAAATGCTATCACAGAGTCTGCTTTCCCACCTCCCCCTCCACAGGGTCTGGAGTGTTCTTCTCTATTCCTGTGAATTCCTATTTTTCTTCTTGAATTGAAGCTCACAAAGTTTATCTTTATGCTTATTTTTCTACTTCCAAGTGGCTGAGGCACACTGAAAGCCCCTAATCCATCATTCTAGGAAAAAAGGATGGTTTAAATAAAGGAATGTTCATATAAAATATATATTAATCAGTGCAAACATATTTTATTTGACATGAGTTAGGTGAATCTTTGATACATTAATTAATTTTAAAATTGTTAAATAAAATTAGAAATATCTTCGAATTTGCCAAGGTATGTTTCTCTCCTGGGATTACTGGTCAGTTTTATTTTTTCCTTGGATAGACATTTTAAGCCATAAATCTTGACATAGACCTGATGTAGACCTCCATACCTTTCCCAGATGTGGGACGGAGCAACTGGGACAGGTCCATCCTAGCACTAAGGGATGATTAAACCTAACTTGTAGTCGTTGTACAACTATAAACATGGTTGATGCTTTAAGAGAAAGATCTTGATGGAAAGGGTTAAATGTAAAAATTGATCATATGAATTGGGTCATTCTTATCACACCAAATAAAACCATCAACAAGCCAGGGGGAGGAGGCATTCAGGGCAAAAACGCCACTCCAAAAGCGTAATTCTCTGCATGCCTGGCTGCTGAAATTACCTGCTTTAAGCTGAAACCAGTTTTATCAAATGGTTACTGAAACAACCTCTTGAACACTAAGACTAGCTTTACCCACCACTGTCCCTCACCTATCAGAGCCTGCCAGCTCTCAAAAACCTTACTGGTGCCAGTGAACTTTCTCAAAGAGAAATACATACCATTTTTCTCTCTGTCTCCCTTTTTTATAAAACCTCTAACTTTCTCTTTATGTTTTGGACATACTAAAGACACCCATTCTGCGTGTATGTGTCAAATTGTAATACTTGTATCTCAAATAAAACATTTTAATTTCAGATGTTTGTCTCTATATTTATTTGACTTTGACAATCTGATATTATTTAGCATTATTTCCAGTCTCCCAAATAATGTCAAAATTTTGTTATGTTAGATAGGAATATCTTGTTATTCAACTTGAAGGTAAACTGCTTGATCAATGCATGTAATTCCTTGACAGATTGTCAGCATCTCTAAGACAACATGTAGATATTGCTCATTATTAACTCATTTCATCTTTTCATGGTAAATTACAAAAATTTAATTTTCATTTTTAAAATGCAAACCATTATGCCTTGTATTATGGCATTCTTGCATTACTATAAAGGAATACCTAAGCACTACATAATTTATACTGAAAAAAAGATTGACTTGGCTCACAGTTCTGCAGGCTGTACAGGAAGCTTTGCATTGGCAGTTGCTTGGCTTCAAGAAGGGTCCTCAGGGAGCTTTTACACATGGCAGAAGGTGAAGCAAAAGAAGGTATGTCACATGGCCAGAGCAGGAGCAAGCAGGGAGAGGTGCCACACACTTTTAAACAGCCAGATGTAATGAGAACTCACTCACTCTTGCAAGGACAGTGCCAAGAGGATGGTGTTAAACATGAGAAATCAGCCCTCATGACCCCATCACCTCCCACCAGACCCCGACTCCAACACCGGGAATTACAATTCGACATGAGACTTAAAGGGTACAACATCCAAACTATTTCATTCCATCCCTGGCCCTTCAAATCTCATGTTCTTCTCACATTGCAAAATACAATCATCCCTTCTCAATAGTCCCCCAAAAGTTTCAACCTGTTTTGGCATCACTTGAAAGTGCAGTTTCTTCTGAGACAAGGCAAGTCCCTTCCACTGATGCGCCTGTAAAATCAAAACAAGTTATTTACTTCTAAGATAAAATTGGGGTACAGGCATTGGGTAAACATTCCCATTACAAAAGAGAGAAATTGGCCAAAAGAAAGGGGCTACAGGCCCCACACAAGTTCAAATCCCAGCAGGGCAGTCATTAAAACTCAATGTTCCAAAATAATCTCCTTTGAAACCATGTCCCACATCCTGGGAACATAGAGCATTCCTACGATGCATAGGGTGGGCTCCCAAGGCCTTGGGCTGCTCTGCTCCCACAGCTCTTCTACACTGAAGGCATGAGCTGCTGGTGGCTCTATCATTCTGGGATCTGGAGGGCAGCAGCCCCCCTCCCACAGCTCCACTAGGCAGCCACCCCAGTCAGGACCCCGAGTGGGGCCTCCAACCCCACATTTCCACTTGGCACTGTCCTAGAACAGGTCCTCTTTGAGGGCTCCAGCCGTGCATAGTCTTCTCCCTGGGCATCCAGCCTTTCTCATACATCCTCTGAAATTTAGGCAGAGAATGCCAAGCCTCCTTCACTCTTGCACTTTGCTCACCTGCAGGCTTAACACCACATGGAAGCCACCAAGGCTTATAGTTTGCACCCTCTGAAGCCATGACCTGAGCTCTATCTGCAGCCCTTTGAACCAAGGCTGGAGCTAGAAGGGCCAGGATGCAAGGAACACCCTCTTGGGGGTGGTACAGGACAGTGATGCCCTGGCCCTGGTCCAAGTGGAACAGGAATTAAAAGAAATTAAAGAATGTGTAAGCAGAAACTCAGTTGTATGTGAGAAAACCCAATTCCCCCTGAGAAAGAGAAAGAGCTGGAGCCCTTTAAAAATTAACTGCCTGTTTTTCTGTGGCTAGTGAGCTTCATCTCTCCTCCTTTCCCAGGCATTGTGAAGACCCTGTTTCCCTAGCTGTGCAGCTGCAAGGTCACTAGACAGATAAACTCAAGTCATAAAACATGTTTTTCCTTGAAAAGTAAGAAATGATATAATGCATGTCTCAATTAATTGAATAACTGTTTTTGTTTCTCGCTTCTGTAATATGCTTCCCCCTGCACAGATCTCCGCACTCCCCACCACCCCACAAAATGCTTAAAAGTTAACTTAATTCTTTGTTCAGGACTCAGTCCTTTGGATGTTAATCTGACTGGGCCGGTGCACCTAAATAATAAATATCCTCCTCAACCCCATCAGTCTCTCTGATTCCTTAAAAAATCCTGCTACAGCCTGGGCACGGTGGCTCATGCCTGTAATCCCAGCACTTTGGGTGGCTGAGGCGGGCAGATCACGAGGTCAGGAGATTGAGACTATCATGGCTAAGACAGTGAAAACCCGTCTCTACTAAAAATACAAAAAATTAGCCAGGCATGGTGGCAGTCACCTGTAGTCCCAACTACTTGGGAGGCTGAGACAGGAGAATGGCATGTCCCGGAAGGCAGAGCTTTCAGTGAGCTGAGATTGTGCCACTGCACTCCAGCCTGGGTGACAGAGAGAGACTCCATCTCAAAATAAATAAATTAATTAATTGATTAATTAATTTTTAAAATCCCACTACACAAGAAACCATTCTTTCATCCTAGACCTCTAGGTCTGTGCTGGGATGAGCTGCTGCAAAGATTTCTGAAATGCCTTCAAGGCCTTTTTTAAATTGTCTTGGCTATCAGCACCTAGCTCTTTTTCAGTTATGCAAATGTCTCTAATAAGTGGTTGCTCCACAGCCTGTTTAGATTCTTCCCCTGAAAATGCTTTATCTTCCTTTGCCACATGGGCAGGCTGCAAATTTTCTATACTTGCATGGTCTGCTTCCCATTTAATTGTAAATTCCAACTTTAAGTCATTTTTTTGCTCCTGCGTCTGAGTGTTCAAACTTCCTCAGATCCCTAGTACACGAACAGACTGCAGCCAAGTTCTTTGCAAAGGCATAACAGGCATGACCTTTATTCCAAGTCCCAGTAAGTTCCTCATTTTCATCTGAGACTGCATCAGCCTATCCTTCACTGTCCATATCACTATCAGCATTTTGGTCACAACCATTTAACTAGTCTCTAAGAAATTCAGAACTTTCCTTCATCTTCCTGTATTAGGAGCCCTCCAAACTCTTCCAACTCCTGCCCATTACCTAGTTCCAAAGTCACTTCCACATTTTCAAGTATCTTTATAGCAATGCCCCATGTCTCAGTACCAATTTTCTGTATTAGGCCATTCTTACATTGCTATACAGAAATACCTGAGACTGGGTAATTTATAAAGAAAAGAGGTTTGAAAAGAGGTTTGTATAGCTGCAGGCTGTACAAACATGATTCTGGCATCTGCCTAGCTTCTGGTGAGGCCTCAGGAGGCTTTATTCATGGCAGAAGATGAAGAAGGAGCAGGCAGGCACATCACCTGGCAAGGCAGGGGAAGCACCACACACTTTTAAACTAATAGATCTTGCAAGAATTCACTCACTATCACAAGGACAGCACGAGGGACAGGATGCTAGACCATTTCTGAGAAATCCACCCCCATGATCCAATCACCTCCCTCCAGACCTACCACCAACATTGGGGATATCACAATTCAACATGAGATTTAGAGGGAACAACATCTGAGGTATCTCATGCCTCATGTTGTGAGTTGGTATAATGTCCATAAGATTACACTGACTTTACACATCATATTGCAGTTTTTGCTAGCTCTTCTGTAGTAAGAAAATGGAATTCATCAGCAATGCCTTCTAAGTCTGGCTCTGTTTTCCCATGCAGACTTTTCCCTGAGCTCTGCTTGTCAGTCTTGCTAGAACCTCACCCTAGGCAGCAACCTCCAGTCTGAGATTGCCCTTGACAGTGGCTGAGGTTTGCATTGTTGGAATGGATTAGAAAAAACAAAGGGAAGACAGACCAAAACAGATTTAAATACAGATCCCATTTGTTGAAGTTTTAAGTAATTTTAAATGTTTATTTGCAGCAGCTGCCCACTCCCATTGTACTCTCCTCACCCAAAAAGGTGACTTGATATTCTAGTAAAAAGCCAAACTGTGCTTTAGAGAAACCCACTTGTTACTTCTTTAAATCCATATAATTTTGCCAAAGTGAATTTTTCTTAATATGCTCTGGCAGAATCAGTAAACTAATTATTTACACCAGAGTCACTTAACCTTTCCTCTTGGTCATTTGCATGTAAATTATTTTTATATGTATAAAATTTGCTTACTCAAGAAAGCTCTTGCTATATATATATATATTTTGTGTGTGTGTAGTATCTTAACATACTCTAGTCCTGTCTTGAATTCCTTAAGACTTTGAGGTAAAGAACTCTATTGTAACAAGTTTCCAAATCAAAGTGGGAAAGAGGAAGATTATGTTAAGCATTAGGTCATCAGGTATGTAGGACAGCTAATTCCATTATCAGAATGGTAGTGATAGCCAGTTTGCATTTTGCATATTAGTTGTAACAAAAATATTCAGCATATTAGTGACAAAACCAAAGTTATTGTGAATCAGTTTATAATTTATTTTTTGAGATAGGGTCTTACTCTGTCACCCAAGCTCAAGTGCAGAGGTGTGATCTTGGCTCACTGAAGCCTCAACCACCTGGGCTCAAGAGATCCTCCCAGCCCAGCCTCCTTAGTACAGATGAGTGCCACCACACCCAGCTATTTTTTCTCTAGTTTTTGTAGAGATTGGGTCTCACTTTGTTGCCAAGGCTGTTCTCAAACTGCTGGGCTCAAGCAATCCTTCTGCCTCAACCTCCCAAGTGGTGCTGGGATTACAGGTTTGAGCCACCGCACCTGGCCAGTTTATAATGTTAATGGCTTTTGGAGCAGGAACAAGTGGGTGCTGCTTCTTGTCTGCAAGATAAGGAGTCTCCTCTCCCCAGAAGTGAGGCATCTTCTACCACAAGGGAGGCTTTGCCCAAACAGTCACCGAAAGGCTGAGATTGGGGAGAGAACAAAACAGGAGTGAATATGTTCCTGGAACCTAACTGCTCCCCAATTCAGTTCTACTGCAGACATTCAGAATGAAGGGGACATTCAGCTGAAGAACAGGAGTGCACTGGCTGTTAAAATCTCAGATTGTAAAAACAATTTGCTTCATTTTCCCCAAATAATTTTTAAACAATTGTTCTTAGGTGATTTTCTAAACTTCGGGTAATATCTGTGACTTAGTAAATGTTCTTTAAAAGATGGGATAATATTTTTATTTTGTTTAATTATATGTGTTTTTAAACTAATTTTATAGGAAAAATAATTTCTTTCCTTCCCTGTTATACCAAATACAGCCTTTAGCTCAAGACACAAGTAATTTCAGGAAACCTGGAATGTAAGTTCAATATGTTGCACTAAGTACGTTTGAAAGTGCATGGGTTTTTATTTTAATTCATCATTCTCAGTCAACTATCGCAAGGACAAAAAAACAAACACCGCATGTTCTCACTCATAGGTGGGAATTGAACAATGAGAACACATGGACACAGGAAGGGGAACATCACACTCTGGGGGCTGTTGTGGGGTGGGGAGAGCAGGGAGAGGTAGCATTAGGAGATATGCCTAAGGCTAAATGTCGAGTTAATGGGTGCAGCACACCAGCATGGCACATGTATACACATGTAATGTATACATATGTTAATGCACCAATTCTGCATCAAGTCAGTGCAATCAGAGACACTGCAAGAATGACTTTTGGTTTTCTTTTCCTAGTTTTTGAAAGTTTCTCAAGTCTGTCATACTGGACTCTGTATTACATCTTGAATTTTTTTCACTTACTATAGATCTATACTCTCAATTGTTTAGCTATTACCTTAACATTTACCCTGTGAACCCATGACATTTGAGGCTGCCAAAGTGATTATTACATGATAAAACATATGCTTGGTTAAAGGCAATATTTAACAATTGTAAAACCAATAAATCAATAATTAAATCTTTCTGGCTTAGACTTAAAACTGCTTAATTTAGTCATATCTCTACCCACAACATAGGGATTCCAACAAGGGTTGAAAGTAGAGTTGGCAAGCATTTCCATTCTCTTCTGGGACAATAATTCTTACTACCAACACTGGTTCTGACCAGTGAAATTCAAAATCAGTGAAACACTACCGAGAGTCTGAGTGAGTCAAAAATAGTTTCACTTTAGGAAAAAGTCTATATCCTTAGATGTGACTGATTCTCTGTGAACATTTTATTCATTTTAATATATTTAAAGAAAATCTTTCTGAATTGGTGTGTTTTCTTTAGTTTGTATTCTGATACTTTGATGCTAAAAGCTCTTGATTTTAAGTTTTCATGGAGGGGCTATCTACATAATAATTTTTATACATCACTATATGCATCAATAATTAAAAAGGAGTAGAAATTTTTACACTAATTGAGAAATATTATAGACCTAACTAAATGAGGGCAAACTATAAGCAATTTGGGGAAACTATAAGGATGTAATTAAATAGTCACTGTTTTTAGAAACCATTAACTGCATATTGAAATCTTGACACTTGTTGGGAAAATGAGGTGGTAAATCAACTTGTCAGCATGAGTACTAAATAAAACAAAATATGGTTAAGAGTGTCCCTTTAAAGTTCAGATGGTAGTTCTGCAATTTCTGATTTTAAATGTTTCTGCAAAATAGTTTATCTGAATGATTAAACTATTATTCCGTGTTCACCAACCATTAAGAAAATCTGCTGTATGGCCAGGTTAAACCTGAAAGTGGTACAATTCAAAACTTGATGTAGGCAATAGGTATGTATAATGCATTTATTCTAATATGAGAGGGCATATCAAAGTAATTTTCTTGGAGCACACTGTCAAAACAAAGCAATGGGATTTGGCCATGGACATTTCATTATTATCAAAGAGACCTGGACACTAACTTAGAGTAATAACTTTATTATTTAGCAAAGATGTTTTATAAAAAGAACAACAAAATGAGAGGAATAGAAATCATGCAGGTAAAACAGATAATCTAATTTTGTGGGTCTCAGAGCAGAGATTAGTGTCTTTCAGTTTCAGAGTAAATGACCTCACTGCATTTCTCTGAACTGTCATGGTTGTCACAAATATACTGTGTTCTAACACACTCCATGATTTAAGGTCTACAAAGTAACAAAGGCAAAATAACCTATATGCTCTACCATATTTTCCTCAATTCTAGTGTTCTTCAAAGAGAGGATGTTTTCTCTAAATCAAATTGAGAGTAATTCTGTATGGATCGCTAAACATTTCTTCAGGCAGTTGGAGTAATATGTGTCTATGGCTAACTCAGAGGGGTCTTTTATGTCTTTCGAAAGAAGCTAACTATACTCTTGTGATATGATAATCACCATCATTGACTTACAGTTTCTAAGGTTTGAAGGGATATTGAACACTCAAGGGGCTCACATTCTTACTGATTCATGAATCTCTTCAGGTCCAGGGAACTTAGTATTTTTCAAGGGTGAAAAATGCCTAGAGACAGCTGGGAACAAATGAATGTCATTCCTGATACTGTGCTCATAGTTACTTGAGCTTCATCTCAGAAAATAAATTGTCTGGTGCAATATTTCTTACAACTTAGTTCCTAAATGAACTCAACAAACTAGTTCTTTTGTTTTATTTTATTTTATTACTATTATACTTTAAGTTTTAGGGTACATGTGCACAACATGCAGGTTTGTTACATATGTATACATGTGCCATGTTGGTGTGCTGCACCCATTAACTCGTCATTTAACATTAGGTATATCTCCTAATGCTATCCCTTCCCGATCCCCCCACCCCACAACCATCCCTATTGTGTGATGTTCCCCTTCCTGTGTCTATGAGTTATTGTTCAATTCCCATTTGTGAGTGAGAACATGCAGTGTTTGGTTTTTTGTCCTTGTGATAGTTTGCTAAGAATGATGGTTTCCAGCTTCATCCATGTCACTACAAAGGACATGAACTTATCATTTTTTATGGCTGTATAGTATTCCATGGTGTATATGTGCCACATTTTCTTAATCCACTCTATCATTGTTGGACATTTGGGTTGGTTCCAAGTCTTTGCCATTGTGAATAGTTCCACAATAAACATACCTGTGCATGTGTCTTTATAGCAGCATGATTTATAGTCCTTTGGGTATATACCCAGTAATGGGATGGCTGGGTCAAATGGTATTTCTAGTTCTAGATCCCTGAGGAATGGCCACACTGACTTCCACAATGGTTGAACTAGTTTACAGTCCCACAAACAGTGTAAAAGTGTTCCTATTTCTCCACATCCTCTCCAGCACCTGTTGTTTCCTGACTTTTTAATGATTGCCATTCTAACTGGTGTGAGATGGTATCTCATTGTGGTTTTGTTTTGCATTTCTCTGATGGACAGTGATGATGAGCATTTTTTCATGTGTTTTTTGGCTGCATAAATGTCTTCTTTTGAGAAGTGTCTGTTCATATCCTTCGCCCACTTTTTGATGCGGTTGTTTGTTTTTTTCTTGTCAATTTGTTTGAGTTCATTGTAGACTCTGGATATTAGCCCTTTGTCAGATGAGTAGGTTGTGAAAATTTTCTCCCGTTCTATAGGTTGCCTATTCATTCTGATGGTAGTTTCTTTTACTGTTCAGAAGCTCTTTAGTTTAATTAGATCCCATTTGTCAATTTTGGCTCTCATTGCCATTGCTTTTGGTGTTTTAGACATGAAGTCCTTGTCCATGCCTATGTCCTGAATGGTATTGCCTAGGTTTTCTTCCAGAGTTTTTATGGTTTTAGGTCTAAAATGTAAGTCTTTAATCCATTTTGAATTAATTGTTGTATAAGTGTAAGGAAGGGATCCAGTTTCAGCTTTCTACATGTGGCTAGCCAGTTTTCCCAGCACCATTTATTAAATAGGGAATCCTTTCCCCATTTCTTCTTTTTGTCAGGTTTGTCAAAGATCAGATAGTTGTAGATATGCAGCATTATTTCTGAGGGCTCTGTTCTGTTCCATTGGTCTATGTCTCTGTTTTGGTACCAGTACCATGCTGTGTTGGTTACTGTAGCCTTGTAGTATAGTTTGAAGTCAGGTAGTGTGATGCCTCCAGCTTTGTTCTTTTGGTTTAGGATTGACTTGGAAATGTGGGCTCTTTTTTGGTTCCATATGAACTTTAAAGTAGTTTTTTTCCAAATCTGTGAAGAAAGTCATTGGTAGCTTGATGGGGATGGCACTGAATCTATAAATTACCTTGAGCAGTATGGCCGTTTTCATGATATTGATTCTTCCTACCCATGAGCATGGAATGTTCTTCCATTTGTTTGTATCCTCTTTTATTTCATTGAGCAGTGGTTTGTAGTTCTCCTTGAAGAGGTCCTTCACATCCCTTGTAAGTTGGATTCCTAGGTATTTTATTCTCTTTGAAGCAATTGTGAATGGGAGTTCACTCATGATTTGGCTCTCTGTTTGTCTGTTATTGATGTATAAGAATGGTTGTGATTTTTGCACATTGATTTTGTATCCTGAGACTTTGCTGAAGTTGCTTATCAGCTTAAGGAGATTTTAGGCTGAGACAATGGGTTTTTCTAGATATACAATCATGTCATCTGCAAACAGGGACAATTTGGCTTCCTCTTTTCCTAATTGAATGCCCTTTATTTCCTTCTCTTGCCTGATTGCCCTGGCCAGAACTTCCAACACTATGTTGAATATGAGTGGTGAGAGAGGGCATCCCTGTCTTGTGCCAGTTTTCAAAGGGAATGCTTCCAGTTTTTGTCCATTCAGTATGATATTGGCTGTGGGTTTGTCATAGATAGCTCTTATTATTTTGAGATATGTCCCACTGACACCTAATTTATTGAGAGTTTTTAGGATGAAGAGCTGTTCAATTTTGTCAAAGGCCTTTTCTGCATCTATTGAGATAATCATGTGGTTTTTGTCTTTGGATCTGTTTATGTGCTGGATTATGTTTATTGATTTTATGTAAGATTAATCTAAATTTCTGTGGTGAAAGAACCTAAACATGCCTTTTTAAAATTTATATATCATTCCTTTTGTAAAACCTAATGAAAATAACAATTTTGTCTATTGTAAAAGGCAAGTGATTGCAACAGATGGAAATCACTTCATTTCCTATATCTTTGTAAAGATAATGACTGCTAATAAACAACATGAAGAATTTTCAGGTATAATTTTGATAAAAAATTAATGGTTTTTGTCTTCTAGGCCAAATCTGCAATATAACCCTTCATAAGATTGTACTTTGAAACTCTCGTTGTCATCTGACATATGCAGATAGTACAGAAATATAATCCCCTTTCTAAATGTTTACATTGTCTCCCTGGCACGAATTAGCTTGCTGGAAACATCAGTAATCACTGACATAAAGATCCCACTATTAAATAAAACTGATACTTTTTAAAACCATGCAGCAAATAAGCAACATTTCATAAAGCAACATTTCGTAAAGCAACACAGGATTTTATATGTTCCCCACTCCATTAGAGGCTATTATGCTGAATTGGATCCTCATTCCAACCTGTGTCCATATTTTAGGGTTGAAATGGTCTAAAACATAAATTTACTGTTCTCCTGTTGTGATATCTATATATCTAATATGTTCACATTCTCTGTATTCATCTATGTTAATAATTTTAAAAAGGAAAAGAAAGGGGGCTTTAGGAAGAACTTTACATCACGTGTCTGAGTAAACATCAAATCAAGTTGTCATCAATTTACTAATAAACCCATTTAAGAAAAAGTATTCAGCTAGAGAACAATGAACCTTATTGTCTTTGTGTCTGATCCATATTTCTCCACCCGATACATGGAAATAACCAGAGAGTTACTATAAAATACCTCAGGTGCATTGTTGAAAGTAATTTCCTGCTTTTGTGGGATAACTGAAACATAAACGTAAATAAGATAGTTTGAAAGTTCACTTTCTCATCAATGCTCAAATAATTTGTTCTAATAAAGCCCAGTAAAACTTAGCTTGTTATGCCATCAAGGTAAATATATTCATGAAGTACTCACTTGCTAAATTTTTAAACACAATACATTATCTCATCTTTAATTTTTAGTTGTTATTTCAATTGTCCATTGCTGTGTAATTAGCATTCATCAAACTTAGTTGCTTAAAACACAAACTCACAATTTATTAACTTTGGTTGGGCTCAGGAGGATAATATTCGGAGTCTTGCCTAGGTTTCCTTATATGACTGACAAGGCCTACATAGTCCAAAGTGACATCACTCAAATATCTGGCAGTTCACTGGTGCTATCAGCTGGGTTCTCCTCCACTTAGTGTCTCTGGTAGAGTAGATCAGGTTCTCTTTTGGCATTGGTGCCATTTTAATTTGGCGAGCTTAAATTTACTATCATTTATCAAGTGTCTATTAAGTCAGTGTCAGAGAGGGCTATATAAGGATATGGCTATGAGGAGACTTAATAAATCGAGGGTTCTTTGATATAACAGGCTACCTAGTTACATTTCTTGTTCTAAAGATTTTTTTCAGATACAACAAACAATATTTTACAGTTTAACTTGTAGATGAATGAGTTTCCTGATATATAATTTAAGCAAACTCTTTCATACTAAAAATCTTATGAACTCTTTACCCATCTTAGGCTTTAAGATTGATGTGAGAGGTATTCTGGAATAGAAATCTAAATTTAAGGCTAGAGTCAAGAGTGCCGAAGATAAGACTCTTATCCAAAGGAAAATCAAGCAATTGCTATGTCTTGCAAAGGCCAGTGAGCAGACAGAGGGGAGAGAATACAATTGCCCCAAATAAAGACTCACTTTGGATCTCAGTGATTATATGTGTGCATATATGTGTATATATATGTATATTATACATGTGTATGCATGTATATATGTATATTATACATGTGTATGCATGTATATATGTATATTATACATATATATGCATGTATATATAAGAATATATATAAAACTGAAAACTGCACACATCCCATATACACCATATACATGAAAGTGAACACACACACATACACAAACATATATATTCAGTTTCAAACAATTGTTAGAGAACCTGAGGAAGAAACTAAATGGAATATAATGGTTGCATCTATGATAGCCATGGTACTAGAACTAGTAGTAGTTCTACTAAGGTGATAATTGACATAGTAAAATAAATAAGATACAAAGCAGTAAGAGAGAGCTACATTTTCCTTAAGGCCAGGCTGAATATTCACTAACAAGGAAATTTCTACAGTCATTATTTTAATCTGATTCATTCTCTTGGTGGGATATTCCAGAGTTACCACCTACAGAAATTCCACTTTTCCTTACTGAGGTTTTCTTTTTTTCTTTTCAGTCCAAATATTAGTCATTTTGGTAGAGAAGGCAGAAACAATTAACAATTGAGTAATTCCTCAAGAATCATGTTAAAAGGTTTCCAAATCATGAATGTATAGTTATATTTTGTTCACTAGATTTTAACCCACATACCTCACTTGTATAGAAATTATGCTTATTTGGATATTCAGTATATTTCTTCATACAAAGACAAAATCTATAAAATGTACACACACACAGATGCTATGGATACATGCACACATGTGCACACACAAATATGTATACATGGTTTACCATTATTTTCTAGATCATTCAGAGGTCAGTATTAATTAAAACATCATAGATCTATGGCAAATTTTGGGCCACTTCTCCTAAGACAGGAATTTAAAAAGCCTTCAATTGTCATAACAATGGGAAGAAGTCTGAGAGCTGGAGTAAGGGAAGTTGGTGCTCAGAAATATTAACTACCATTTATATAGGATATCCTTATGAGATAATCTTAAAGCCAAATGAGGCTAAAATATTAATACGAGTTATTTAGCCAAGTTTTCCAGCAGGAAGAAGGAAATAAGCAGTGAACTCAAACGCATACAAGATACAGAGGAGCAGGTTAATTGAAGCCATTGCAGCAGAAATTGAGAAGAATAAACAGGAGTTAGAAGATGAGAGCAAGCAATTGAAAGGGGAGTGGGCTGAGCTGGAATTATGGTGTAGAAAATGACTGGTTGAGAAAAACCCAAACAAATATTTCTATAATGTCATGTGCATAAGATACCTGTAGATGTTATCAAGGTATATAAATAAACTACCTGTCATTAGAGCTAATTTCTAAGCAAATTATTCATAAAAGTTTATAACTTTGTGAGGCATTACAGACACCAAAACTAATGATTTGGCATTTCCGTGGCCCAATTTGTCTAAAGAACTATCTTTTACACTTTACTGTTTTTTAATAGGCAATACAGTGCTCAAAAAGTCTTTTATACCAAGTCCAGTAGGTTGATAACATTGAGTATAACTGAGCATTGCTTTGTGTCTACCCTCAGGCAAATATGGAGATATTCTCAAGCCTCTTTATGAAAATGGAGAGACCTCACAAGAGATGCTAATGGACAGCTGACCCTGCTCCCTGCTCCATCACAGGTTGTAGAGTATTAATTCCCAAGTTACCCAGACATTTAGTTCTGAATGTGCAAAAATGGTTTAGGTTCAAATGTTTTCAACTACTGACAAGCTCAAGAATTCAGAGGAGGTAGTACTAAGGGAAATGTAATTAATACATAATATCAAAACTTAAGCATAGCACCATAACACCTAATTTTTGACGATGTCAAATACTTAAAGTTCTCCCTTTTTATTTTCTGGTGAAAGGTGCATAGTATACAAACCTCTACTAACTTCTTGGGCTTCTGAATAAAGGAAAGGACTACCTAATGACAGTAATAGCTTGACTGCTGAAGAATTATGTCAATTAACAAAAATTGCTTCATAGGAAAAAGATGAATTGTCTCTTCAAAGTTTTTTTAAGCATGGGGGACCAAAGCCATCCCATACTTATAAGAAAATATTGCATTCTTTTATACAAGATATGCTGTACACCTTACAGAAGATTCATGTTTAATAACGCATCTTGTAAAAATCTTAGAGAGCTATAACCTTACAACATGACTTAACCCAAATACATTGAAAACTCCTTGGATTTAGACCTACAGGGAGGTGGTTTTGCTTTCTGTACCATAGCACGCATAGTTGAAGCAAACATATTCCTTCAAACATAATACTCTTACATAATAGAAAGTGTTCTCTGTTTTCTGGATGAAAAGGCATGAGGTCTTTTGTATTAGCAAACTGAAATTGTTAACTATAAAAAGTCAAAAATCAAAGGTGCTGTCATGTATTTATAAGGACCTTGAATGGCTCAGATTCATCAGGAAAAAAAAAATGCCTCAGAGAGTCTGATCTCAAGCTGATGTTTCTTTATTGAATTTGATTCTAAACCATCATTTTTGTTGAATCCTCTGTGCTTTCAGAATGCTGAAATGTAAAATATTTTTAACTTATGAAAGAGATAATTTATTTTTATTTTCTCCTATACATTTTTAAGTAGCACCTTAAAAACTAGACAAATCCATCCAGGGTCAAAAGAACTAAACTCAATTCTCTATCACTGTGAAAATAGACTTAGTTCTTCATTAAAAAGCACTACAATAACTACAAAAATTATACCTCCTGGAGTATATATTTACATATCCATGCAAAAGGGGAATAGATTAAAAGATGTTTATGAATGTCTAAAACCTTAAGTCAGTTTAACGTAGTATTATAAATCAGGTTTGTGGGTGATATTTTGTCTGCTTCTAGACTTGTGAGCAAGTTATTAAGTTTTAGGTTACTTATATTTAAAATTCAAAAAGGAAATGATTGTGATTGCATTCAAAGAAAGAGAGGACATTTTGAAGCTTCTTTTTTTTACTGATATCAAAACATAATATCACATTTGTAAAACACGTTGATGGCTTACAACCAAGTAAAATACCTCAATACCCCACTTTTCAAGATCAGTAATATTGGCCTAAGAGTATCACTCTATAGGAATTATAAAAAGTTGTATTTATGCCCTGAGATTATACCCTATAATGTGCAAACATTATAGGATAGACAAGTGGATATAAGGTTTCTTTCTAGGTTTCCTTATATACTCCAAATGGTAAAACTAGATGGAAGATTAAAATTCTAAATGTTGTTAATTTTAGAACCTTCGATGTCAGAGTTACTTTGTATGAATGAGTTTAGCTAATTTTCCACACTATGCATATCTAATAGATATTACTATTGCACAGGTGAGAAAACTGCATCTCTGATTATTATTATTCACTCTAGTCACAGAGATAAGAAAGGGCAAAATATCATAATAGAAGCCCAAATAGGTCTTATTTTAATGGAATATTTTTCCACTGGACTTCAACTGGTTTATCTTATTTATCCATCCGTCTAAGATCAGTTGAAAAAAGAGACTTGCAGATGCAATATTTTAGCTAATATATCCAATCTCCTATTTGAAATCTCCTGCGTATCTAACAGAAAACTCAAATTTAGTATGTCTGAAATCAAGCTGACTGCTGCACATGTTCACAGTGAAACAAAGCAAAACAAAATTCCTTCAACAGCTTTTCTCATCTCAATAAATGGTACTACAATGTGCCTGTATGACTCATGCCCAAAACCTAGAGGTCGACCTAGGTTCTTTTTTTCCCCATGACTCTCCATTTCCAAGATTTCCATTTCTTCCGTGAACACTTCTCAAAGCCACACCCATCTCTCTGTCAGAATACCACAATGCATTGCAAATCTGCCTCCCCACTTGTCATCTCCTCCCTAAATGCTCTATTTTCACACTAGTCAGAGTGGCTTTTTTTTTTTAAAGCACACAAGATCTTGACTCTTCATTCCCTACTTTCTGCTTTAACTCCTTGTTTGGCTTTCCTCTGCTAATATAAAGAAAAATTTCCAACTTCTTTTTAATGACCATAGATCCTGGCTTGATGTTTTCTACCTACCTCTCCAACCACATGTCATACACTTCCCTTCTTTTCTTATCACACCCAAAACATTCTTAATTATTTCCACAGTCTTTGTATATGCCAACCCTTTTTCTGCCTCTAGAATTTTGTGCTTGTTTCTCTTTCTTTCTAAAATAAGCTTTCTGTGGCTTTTTGTAAAATTAGATCATTGTTCTTTGAAATCTCGGCTAAGAAGTTTTCTGAAATACCTTAATTAAAGTTCCTTCCCTGGTTACTAGCAGTCTCCTCACTTTGTTTATTTTTATTGTAATCTTTAATGATTGCTTTCTATTTGTTTGACTTCTTGATCAACTCAAATTTGTATCCTCAGCTCTTATCAAAATACTAGGTAACTACACACCTATTAAAACAACTAAACATAAAAATAGTGACAACAAAAGCTGGCAATGATGAAGAAACTGTATCATTCATACATTATTTGAATTGTAAAATGTTATAATACTCTGGAAATAATTTATCAGTTTCTTTAAAAACTAAACATATATTTATAATAAGATCCAGCAATTGCACCCCTGGAAATTTATCTAAGAGAAATGAAAACCTATATGTGATCTTTAATATCTTTCATAGTACCTTTAATTCTAACAGAGAAAAACTGGAAACATCCAAGATGTTGGACAGGTGAATGGTTGAATAAACTGTGGTATATCCATATGATTAAATACTACCCAGAAATAAAAAAGAATATACTTTTGACACATGCAATAACTTGCATAGATCTGAAGGGCATTATGCTTAGTGAAAAAAAGCAAATATCAAAAGGACACATGGCATATTATTTCATGTATATAACTTTAATAAAATAACATACATATAGAAAACAGATTAGTGATTTCCAGAGGTTAGTGATGGTATGAGAATGTGAGATGAATATGGCTATAAAATGTGAGGAAGACACTTTTAGTGATGGAAGAGTTCTGTAAATTAATTGTAATAATGGTCACATTAATCAACACGTGATAAAATTGGCATAGACCTATGAATTCACATTGTATAAATGTCAATGCCTGGTCTTGATATTGTACTAAATTACACAAGATGTAACTCTTGAAATAAACTGTGTAGAATAGTACATGAGACCTCTCTGTATTTGAAACTCCCTATGGATCTATGATCTTTTCAAAATAAAAAGCTAAAAAATGCTAAGTGTCCAACAAATAAAATAGTAACTGTATTTTATCCAATTCTTACCATATAAAAATGCTTCACATACATTAACTCATACAATTCAATCTATAGCAGGATCATACTGATGCCATTATTAGTCTTAATTTATAGCCTAGTAGCTTGTTCAAGGTCACATAGCTAATAGGAGGAAGGGTTATGATTTTAATCCAAGCAACCAGCTCCAGAGAATGTGCTACCAACTGACACATCACAACGTTTCTCAAAAATAATTCTGGATGGAAGGAAAGAAGGGAGTTAAGGAAGGAGAGAGAGAAGGAAGGAAGGAAGGAAGGGAGGGAGGAAGGAAAGAAGGAAGGAAAGAAGGAAGGCTGGAAGGGAGGGAGGGATGGAGGAAACAGGGAAAGAAGGAGGGAAGGAAGGAAGGAAGATACAATAAAGGAAGGAAGGAAGGAAGGAAGGAAGGAAGGAAAGAAGGAAGGAAGGAAGGAAGAAAGATACAATAGCCAGTATATTTACTCAAAGAGAAGACATCATAAAACCCTTTTAACAAACACAGCCTGACGTCTCAAATTCCCTCTCCATTCAACTTCCTTGACTGTAGAGTCGTATTCATGGTCAAGGGAAGCAGAAATCAAACTAAAGATCATAATGCTGCATGTATGTGGCATTGTATTGCCAGAGTTCTCTGAGTAAACCTTTCTAGAGATGCACATTTTGCACTCTATTGGAAAAGTTATCTTAGTTATAATGTTTCTGAAGATGCATTTGCCATATTGAAAGCAAGCAGTCACATACAATTTGATAGACACCAGCACAAATGACAAGAAAAACTTGGTAAAGTTGAAGAGACTGCCTTTGTTATATCTAATATTCTATCACCCCAGATCTATCTTCTCAAATCTCCACATTACTTAGCCTAACCCTATTTTTCTATTTTCTAGAGGAACCCACCACATTGATCAGGTTGATTTATTCACATTTTCCCAACAATGCTAGGTAGATTCCTTCCTAAATCCATTAGTAAGTTATAGTCTGTATTCCCCATGGATGAACTGTGTTCACCAGTTATGACTCTTAGGAGGAACTTCATAGAAGATCTTCAGTGGCATCTATTGGTACATGTTGGACATTAACTAAAAATGTATAGTTTTAGCAACCAACAGATTCTATTCTCATACCTGTTGGTCATGTCCAGGCAGTTGTGTGTAAAATAATTACACAATGTTTCAAAATTTCAAGATGTTTGCCTACCTATATAGTGTCCTTCACTCTCCTCTCCAGCTCTCCAAATAATATCCATAATTCAAAGACCAGTTAAATCCTACAGGCATATTCACAGAATAACTGCCCTGAAAACATTGCTTAAATTAATGAAGACCATCTATGGGCAATGCATCTTCAAGAGCTCAAGATCTGGTGAAAAAACGGAAACAAAGAAGAAATTTCAATACAATGTGAAGAAAATTTTAAATTATTTCTCTCTTGCAAATTTCCATTGCTTGTTTGAACATTCAGGAGAATAGTACTGCTTTCCCATTGAATGTGTAAATAAATGTACGAATGAAGGTTGGCACTCCCTCCAAATTCATTAAACATTAAATTTTTTAAGTAAAAGATAAGAGGGTTGTATAAAAATTAAAATTCATAATTACTTCCAATATAGAAAATAATTGAAATAGATAAAAACACAACCAAATAGAAATGGATATTGCTAAAAATCACCTTCTTAATTAAACTAGTAACAAAAGTGAAATTATTGTTCTATCCATGTTGGTGACATTGCTTCTTAAATTATTCAAATTAAAATATATTCTACTGGTGAGTTCAGGAAAAATTGACAATAAAGGAATAGTATCATACACAAAGAAATATAACTCACTGTTTTAGCCTAGCAACTAGTGTTTACAGAACAAGTTACAGATTATTCTGTAATACGAAACAATCTTAAAGTGTTTTTAACCTTAAATCAAAATTCAAATTAGAATTAGAAATGAAATGATGTTCTCATTTCAGCAATGAATACAGAAGTGAAATCACTTGATTTTTCTGAAGACTGTATTTTTCAGTGTTCATCTGGATTTAACACTTTAAAGAATACCTTTTATTCCTTAAATAACATTCAGCTTGTGAAAGTAAGAACACCTTTTTCAGCTCTGCTTATTCTGCAGAAGGATCCTTCCATATCAAGGATTAACACAATATGCATCGTGGGTTCCAAAGTTCAGTTTGCAGCTATCCTTAGCAAATCATGAGAACCATCTGGACTGATTGATGTGGAGATTGAAAGTAATTGATCCTGCCATTGAGAAGCTTTTTGAAACATGAAATTAAACAAGATGATATTAAGCATTCTGAAGTCCATCAGAGTGGCACATCAAATGTGTTACTAGCTGTTCATTTTCCTTTGTATTTTTATAAAGACCCATGGCTGGCAGAATGGAACAGAAATAGAAGCTAAAAGATCTGGATATTGATGTAGTGATCAAAGGCATACAGCTGGTTTACTTTGTTATAATAATATTTTATGTGGTACATGAAGACTTTGATCCCTTGACAAATGTCATTTGTAGGTGAGCAATTATTAATAGGATTGTAAGTCTTAATATGCAAGGATCACCATTAATAAAAGTAGACTATTGTAAAGTGAATTAGCAATAATTTTACTTATGAATAAAAAGTTATACTATTTCAGGTCATTTTCTTATTGTTTCTTGAAAAAAGAAGTCCTTTATAAGTCCAGTTAAATATTACCTAATTTTTGCATAAAATTTCATGGTAAACAAGGCTTATTTTCTTACTTTACTGATGTCTAAAAGCTGAATTTCACTGGTGATATATCATTTGTTTAAGACTAGTTAACTGATAACCTAAGCTGAGACCCAAAATTTGTTATTTTCTTTATTTCCAGCACAATATTTTCCATCATGGTAAAAGAAGCTATGTTTTTTTAGCAAGACAATTGAAAAGCATAAACATTGGTTTACTAGAAAGATTTTTAATATTCCATATTATTTACAACTGTTTGCTTATTTCCATGTATAAAATGACATTGATTCAATAGACTTCTTCCACATTTGCATGATATTCAGCTATAACACTAACTCAGGCAATATTCATATGGCTCCAGAATTAAACCGGTATCTGACCTCCCAATTGAATTAGAAGATAGGCATTTTGTGATTTGAGGAAGACATCCTATGAATTTACAAATGTCCAGAAAGTGATACAAAAGAAAAACAAAAGACTTTAGTCTAGTTAAAAGTAGTGCTACTATTTCTTGAAATTCTGAAAGCTGTAATAAGTATCACTCCCAAATCTGGGGATAAAGTACAGAAAATGGCATCTCCCAATATAATCTTGGGCATATTTGTCATTAAGAAGCACAATGAAATATGACAAATTGTACAGCAACTTTTAAAAATTGCTAATAACTCTTTGTTTATCTCAGTAGTAAAATTTAAATACTGATCCAACCTGACACATATGAACATAACATACCTATTCTCAAAGACAAAGAATATGTATCGATATTTATATTATATTTAATACAAATCATGGAATATAGAATTATAGAATTGTGCCTATTTACCTAGAAAATATTACCCCAATTTTGTTTTTCTAAGCTTCAAGAGAGATTTCTTGGAGAAAATGAGATTTTATAAGCAATGCTAGAAAAAAAGACAACTTAAAAGATTATGGAGAAAAAGGCGTATTTTAGATACGAAACACAGATTGAGAAACGCTTAGGGGCAAGAAGTAATGCATCACTGGCCAGTGTAAATGAACCGTTTAGGCAGTAAAATGTGTCCAAGCAAGTGGTGAGTATATCCTGTTCTCTTTTATATATCTAGACAAGTGATTTCAACCACCCACATGGAGCCCTGAGACCCTGGGTCTTCACCTAATGTAAGCCCCAATATAGGAGTTGAGGTCAAGTAATTGAGGGAATATGTCCAACAATCAATAGGCAAATTAGAATGAGCTAACTGTCACACATTCTTACCCTCATCCCTTTGCTGCATTACCTGAGCAAACAGCTCTCTCTACGTAGGAAAAGTGTTAGTACTCAAGTAAAAAGGTAAATTTAATAATCTGCTTAAGGCTGTATGAAAAAATGAAGCAATGTGTATCAGGTTTCTTCAAATATATGCATATTGCAATCCACCCTTATAAATAGATTTACCCTCGATTGTAAGAGCTAAAAGCAGGCCGGGCACGGTGGCTCATGCCTATAATCCCAGCACTTTGGGAGGCTGAGGTGGGCAGATCACGAGGTCAGGAGATCAAGACCATCCTGGCTAACATGGTGAACCCCGTCTCTACTAAAAATACAAAAAAATTAGTTGGGTGTGGTGGCGGGCGCCTGTAGTCCCAGCTACTCAGGAGGCTGAGGCAGGAGAGTGGCGTGAACCCGGGAGGCAGAGGTTGCAGTGAGCCGAGATCACACCACTGTACTCCAGCCTGGGCGACAGAAGGAGACTCTGTCTCAAGAAAAAAAAACAAAACAAAAAAACGGAAACATTCTGCAAATGTTGAATTTAAATGCATATTTCTGCTTTCATATAGCTTATATGATAATAAAGCTATATGCACCAGCAGATATATTAAGTTTTATATTATATAACATATTATATATATTTTACACTGGATAATGGAAAAATGGTACCTATTATGTTGGTGACCACAATTTTGGCAGCCTTAGAAAAACTTCAGGGCCGGGCGCGGTGGCTCACACCTGTAATCCCAGTACTTTGGGAGGCCGAGGCGAGCGGGTCACGAGGTCAGGAGATCGAGACCATCCTGGCAAACACGGTGAAACCCCCTCTCTACTAAAAATACAGAAAATTAGCCAGTTGTAGTGGCGGGCGTCTGTAGTCCCAGCTACTCGGGAGGCCGAGGCAGGAGAATGGCGTGAACCTGGGAGGCAGAGCTTGCAGTGAGCCGAGATTGAGCCACTGCAATCCAGCCTGGGCGACAGAGCGAGACTCTGTCTCAAAAAAACAAAAAACAAAAAACAAAACAAAACAAACTTCAGAGCATAAGCCAAAAGAATTAGAAATGGCATGGCTTTAAATTAATTTTTCAAGAATCTTAAGGTGACAAATATTCTGTCATCTGTCATGCAAATCTAGTTCCACAGAAGGGCAAATTAGGAATCCATTACCTGGAATAACCATTCCTCATGCCTAGAAGAAGAATCTCTACAAGTAGGATTCTTGCTTTCAACATGCCCTTATAAATTGGAGTCAGACTGAATCATTTTTTCTTGGCAATGGACAAGAAAATCAGACTGTAACTGTAGCTTTGTTACTGAGAATTGGTCAACCATTTCAAAATAGGTAAGTTTTCTCCCCCTGATGTCTCTACTGGGGCTTGAAGGATTGATAAATATGCTTCTATTCTCTGTCAGAATTTTGAACTAAGGGAGAGATACCCAAAGATTCAGGCAGATGGAGATCAAGATGGCAGGTTTATTTTTAAAGGAGCTATGGGGAATCTTTGTGGTAACAATAGATTTTTCTGTTACTGTAGACACACGTACCTTCCCAGCCACAAGTGGTGCTAGACAACTGCACACCTCTCCATCCCACCTCCCATCCCAACAGATACATAGGCATTTTCTTCAGATGTTGATGAAAATAATTATTTTATCACTATATCCAGATAATTCCAACAAGCAATATGCTTGTTGAGGTGAAATAATTTTTCTAAGATACAAACAGAAAATATATACGATTGAAATAGACACTAGGTGATATTTCACACATGCAGTATGAGCTCTGTTTCTTTGACAAGACAGATGAATGAAGAATTCATGTTTGAATGATTGGCATTAGTCTAAAGTATTAAATAATGAAAGTGTCCATATTCTCTGCCCAGTATGAACTTTTAAAATATCATCCACACAAATACAAGTGAGGTCATATTTTTTACAATGAGGCATCAAATTTAAAGGCAGCAAAAAAATAATGAATATACCTCTTAGGCTAATTGTTTACCTTAGTGGCTTTAATGATATGGAAAGTTGAAGTTTAGAGTGAGAAAAGCACCAAAAAAGAAAATAATCAGTCTCCTGACTTTCATATCTGGTAGTCTTAGACTGAATGTCAGAACTGTCACAGATCAAATAATGGCCCAGTATGTTTTCAAATAAGTGACACTGAACACCATGTTTTAGAAGTACATGATCGTCCTTCTTGATGTTAATCTCACAACTTAAGGACATGCTTGCCAAACATCATAATTTCTCTTAATAACTCATATCAGATAAATCTCCAGTGGAGACCTATGCTCTGGACTCCAGACTTATGCCAAGTAGCCTAATTACTATCTCCACTTGCAGGCAAAATATGCATCTCAAAGCGAACATACCTCAAAAAGAGCTCTTAATCTCCTACTATTCTCCCCACTTACCCAGCATCTTCCCCATTCTCACCTTCTCTCATCATGTTCCTCATATCAGGAGGTAATAGACTCCATCCTTATAGTTATTAAGCCACAAAACACCCTGTTTATACCCTTGGCAGCCCTATTTTTTAAAAAAATTATACTTTAAGTTCTGTGATACAGGTGCAGAACATGCAGGTTTGTTACATAGGTATACATGTGCCATGGTGGTTTGCTGCACCTATCAACCTGTCATCTACATTAGGTATTTCTGCTAATGCTATCCCTCCCTTACCCCCCACCCCCTGATAGGCCCTTGTGTGTAATGTTCCCCTCCCTGTATCCATGTGTTCTTATTGTTCAACTCCCACTTATGAGTGAGAATATGCAGTGTTTGGTTTTCTGTTCCTGTGTTTGTTTGCTGAGAATGATGGTTTCCAGCTTCATCTATGTCTCTGCAAAGGACATGAACACATTCTTTTTTATGGCTGCATAATATTCCATGGTATATATGTGCCACATTTTCTTTATCCAGGCTATCATTGATGGGCATTTGGGTTGGTTCCAAGTCTTTGCTATTGTGAATAGTGCTGCAGTAAACATACATGTGCTTGTGCTAGCCCCATCAAAAAGTGGGCAAAGGATGTGAACAGACACTTCTCAAAAGAAGAAATTTATGTGGCCAACAAACATATGAAAAAAAGCTCATCATCACTGTGCCGGGTCCATCCCGCAGACCCTGGCTGAGCAACAGAAGAAAGGAGTACTCAGACACAAATATACTGGGTAAGAGCAGGCTAGGAGGCTGCGAGCACTAGGGGCAGAGGAGAGTTAGCAGTCTCGATAAGCCAGAGCTGCTTGTATTTATTCAGTACTGGTATAACGTCCAAGGCCTGGAGTCAACACAATTGCTGGGTAATTAACATTTTTGCTCCCTCTTACAGGGAGCAGTCTAATGCTCAGAAGTTCAAAAGTCAGTTTGCTGATGACATAAGTAAACAAGCCTATTTAGATAAACTTCTTTACTTTTCCTTGTACCTACTTCTCACCCTTAGCCTCAGAGAAAGAGAATTTTCTTCCTTCACCTTTATTCTCTCATGAAGCTTTTGCAAGACATTCCAACCTTTCAAGAAGGCTTGCGTCTTTCCTTATAGCTTCTCCCACCACCCTGACCGATCTCCCACATCACTGGTCATTAGAGAAATGCAAATCAAAACCACAGTGAGATACCATCCCACGCCAGTTAGAATGGCGACCACTAAAAAGTCAGGAAACAATAGACACTGGAGAGGATATGGAGAAATAGGAATGCTTTTACACTGTTGATGGGAGTGTAAGTTAGTTCAATTATTGTGGAAGGCAGTGTGGTGATTTCTCAAGGTTCTAGAACCAGAAATACCATTTGACCCAGCAATCCCATTACTAGGCTTCTACCCAAAGTATTATAAATCATTCTACGTTTTTTTTGACATGGAGTTTCACTCTCGTCATCCTGGTTGGAGTGCAATGGCATGATCTTGGCTCACTGCAACCACCACCTCCTGGGTTCAAGTGATTCCCTTTCCTCAGCTTCCTGAGGAGCTGGGATTACAGGCACCCGCCAACATGCCCGGCTAATGTTTGTATTTTTAGTAGAGACAGGGTTTCACCATGTTGGCCAGGCTGGTCTCAAACTCCTGACCTCAGGTAATCCACCCATCTCAGCCTCCCAAAGTGCCGTGATTACAGGAGTAAGCCACTATTCCCAGCCACCCTCATTTTTTTATAGCTCATACTATGTTAACAAATTTTATCAATAGTAATTCAAAACATCTTCAGATTCTGTTCCTGTCTCACCACCATCACTACCACCCTGATTCAAACCACCATCTCTCCACTCTCCAGTTAGGTTTACTGCTATAGCCGCCTAACTGGTCTTCCTACTTCCCTGTAGCCCCTTGCCTTCAGTCTATTCTAGTTTCTGCAATTAGGGTGATTCTTTAAGAATATGTCAGACCGAGCCATTCTTCTCTTAAAACCCTCCAATGACTTCACTCTCCATCCCACTCAAGGTATTAGTTTTCTCAGGCTACTGTAACAAATTACCACCAACTGAGCAGGTTAAAAGTACAGAAATTTATTCTCTCACAGTTCTGGAGGCTAGGAGTTGAAAGTAAGGTGTCATCAGGGTCATGGTCTCTGAAGGCTCCAGGGGAGGATCCTTCCTTGTCTTTTCCTAGCTTCTCACAGTTGCCATCAATCCTTGGCATTCTTTGGCTTGTAGTTACATGACTCCAATCTCTTCCTTCTTCTTCACATACTTTATCCACCGTGTGTTTTTCTAAATATCCACGTTCTTACAAGCACACTAGTCATTTGATAAGGGCCCATCTGAATCCACTTAACTTGATTGACTAGGCAAGATTTTATTTCCAAGTAATATCATATTTACAAGTACTGAGAGTTGGGATTTGAACATCTTTTTGGGGAAGACACAATTCAACCCACAGTACTCAACCCAAAGCTCCTTACCATGCACACATCTCCAGTCCTTTGGTATTCAAAGTGTGATACACAGACCAGTAGCACCAGTATCCCCTGAAACTTGTAAGAAATATAAACTCTCCAGACCACCTGAATCAGAATCTTTATTTTAATGTGAAACCTAGGTGATTTATATGCAAATTAGAATTTGAGAAGCATACCCTTCAAAACGACCTGCCTACTTTTCTTATTATTTCATCTGCTCCTCCCTCCATGTCACTCTGTCATTACTCTGCTTGTGTCATATTGACCTTTTTGATATTCCTGTAGTGCCTGGACTATTCCTCCCCCCAATATTTGCATGGGTTATTTATTCACCTGCACCAGATATAAAGATATAGTTATTATATATAGTGATATATAATTATACATATATTATCACACATATATATAACACAGTGCAGTTGCTCCTGGATAATCTATTTTAAATATGCATCCTACCAACCCCATTCTTCTTCCTTGCTTTTTCTAATTCAAAAGTATTTATTTCCACAAATTTTTATCCACAGCTAAATATTACAGTGACTATTCCAAGCATTTTTCTATAAAGAAAGGTGTAGTTTACAGATTTGTTCAAAGTGGAAAAATATTTTCATCAGTAGTCTTTCTTCCCTGGTGTTAGGTTCACCCCTGAATATGTTCTGAACTCTTCCAGAGAGGCAGTCCTTCATCTAAATGTCAGTGGGTGGCAAAATGTTATATTCAACTTTCTGGATTATTCTGATACAGTGTCACTTCAGAAAGTAGCTTAGTTTCATTTCTGGTTGATCCCCTTTTTTAGAATTAGGAATTAAAAAAAATCTTTTGTATGTAATGACCTTTATAATAATAATAAATCCTGCCCTGTGTTTGTCACTGGCATTAACCTCTGTCTACACCCTCTAATTCTTTAATTATGGCTCCAGTGGGTACAAAAGGTGAATTATGGTTATTTGGCTCATGCAGCAAATTAATTGGAGAAACTGATGACAAATGGTCTGTGAAGAACTGCAAGGTCTTGCCCCATGCTGTCCCATTTTAGTTACCATTTAGTTATGTAGGCATTATACAAATGCCTCAAATTAGGACACCTTTGCTGTCTCAGCAGGTCGAGTGTATGAAAATTTACTTTATGCAGAAGAAATAAATTCTAATTTATTGGTTACCTGAATCTTAATGTGTGAATGTTCTAAGTAAATATTTGATGAATTGATGGTAGCAGCGTTAATTTTTAAATGTTCCAAGCTCCTAGTTTTTTTTGTTTTGTTTTTACAAAAGCCTTAAAGTTTGGTACTAAGGAAATCAAAGAATCAACTCCCACCATCATGCTTCAGGGAAAGGGAAAAATGTCTACCTTTGGGTCTAATCTGCCTCCCAGGTGAGCCTACAGGTACTAGAACTCTAACTGCAACTATGATGGCACAGGGAAAATGCATGTATGTAATATGCTTGTCGGCTTCAGCAACAACTCATGTATACATACACACTTACTATATGTAAACAGGTCCCGTATCATACTTAAAACACAAGTGTTTGATCTATAAATATTTGATTCTTAGTATTTAAAATGCTTCTAATGTTTTAAAAGACAAAACTCCACCATGATATCACATTGAACATTAAAATTATTCCCACAGCAACACTTATTTCAGAGAAACAATTGAGAAGTCAGTTATCTTAGTCACCACTAAAGGCACCTGGTGAGAAAAGCCTGAACTAAATTTTAAATATTAAAAAATTAAAGAAACATCTAGTACAGAGTTCAAACCTTTATGTTGAATTGTTTAAGAGTAATTACTGATTTCATGACGCTGGTAAGTGTTTGAGTTGAAATGATTTTTAAAAATGCAGAGAAAATGCTAACAGAATATTATATAGTTCCCCTAAAGATGCTTCTTCTAACCTCCAAGTATTAAGTAAGACTGATCTAAATGTTAAGTACATATAAAGTATATATTTGCTAGTCATCTATAAATTTTAAGTACAATTCCAGTGATATACCTGTATCTTTTGGAAGAGAAGAACTAAACCTGCCATTTCTTAGGCTAAATAGACGATTCATAAGGTCCTTCCCTCCCCATTTATTCTGATTGCCAAGCTTGTGTTCAGTAAGCTCTTGGCATCTAGTGATTAACCAGTGACAGCAGACAGTAGTGACCAAGAGAGATGGAGAGAACGATGGTGTAAGACAGTATATAAGGACAGTAAGCCACTGTATTTGTGGAACCACTGCATGTCAAAACTCCTTAACACTCTAACAAGGCATTTTTGGTCTTTTAAGATTAAGGACAGTCCTTACATAAGGGACTCAGTTTCAAACTAAAGTGCATCAAAAAGCAAACTATACTTCACAAACAACTTTAAAGAGGTAGCCACAAACCCAGTTGTTTTAGATTAGCCTTCTAAATGAAGTCAGCACATGGATCCATGTGTGAGTGTCATGGATGTCAGTGATTATGTAACTGTAACTGAAAGAAAAAGGCACAGCTCTGCAGACACCCAAGAGAAGCTGGCATGTTTAATGTGGATGTAGAAGGGATAATGTCCATGGCAACTGATTGGCACACAACTGTCAGCAGCCTCAATGCAGGCTAAGACTGGGTTAAGCCCCAGGAGATGCAGAGAACAACTGAGGAAGCTGTGGTCTAAGGGCATAGTACAGAAGGTAGCTTGGACTGTGCTATGTTTCTGAGAGCCTTTTAAGTTGGGTGGTGGAGTAAAGGAGAGTGGAGGCAGGCTGTTCTACTTCCAATCCATGGATAAATCTCATTTTCTCAATGTAATACAGAGGCTGTTCTTCTACGATTGGCAAACACTATTTGTTCTTATCATGGAAACAGCATACTGCTATCAAGAAATAGGGAAAAGACAGTAAAAAAAAATGTGTGGAAAGAATATGGAATACCATGCAGCCATAAAAAATGATGAGTTCATGTCCTTTGTAGGGACATGGATGAAGCTGGAAACCATCATTCTCAGCAAACTATCGCAAGGACAAAAAACCAAACGCCGCATGTTCTCACTCATAGGTGGGAATTGCACAATGAGAACACTTGGACACAGGAAGGGGAACATCACACACCAGGGCCTGCTGTATGGTGTGGGGAGGGGGGAGGGATAGCATTAGGAGATATATCTAATGGAAATGACGAGTTAGTGGGTGCAGCAAACCAACATGGCACATGTATACATATGCAACAAACCTGCACATTGTGCACATGTACCCTAGAACTTTAAGTATAATTTAAAAAGTGTGGAAAGAATAATATGGGTTTCTAACTGAATGCTTGCTTTTGAAGAGCCCAAAAACAAACAAACAAAAAATTCTAAGAGCAGCAAACATCTACGTCTGTTATATTACTGAATTACTCTTTTTTTAAATCCTTATTTCATAGGAGAGATATTTACAATTTTGAATTACAACGTTTGAAAAACGTTGAAAATAACCTGAAAGGGGAAAGTTGACCTAAGCCATTTTATTGTCTTAAAAAACCCCAAACTTTTGTATAATAGTAATCCCTGAACTGAGTATTTTTGAAGGTTTTTCAGATAATCTGATGTGCGAGGTTAGTTTGTTTTACTATTCAGTTGTTTGGAATAGTAGAGCATTATATGACACTCTTACTGGAGGCTTAATGGTATTAACAGATTAAAAGCTTTCACATTGTTTGGATTTTACATCTATAAATAAAACAAGTTGTTATCATTTTGTAATATTTAGCTTATATACATTTTTTGTGAGAGTTTTGTGGGACTTGGAAAGTGTATGGACTAGCATCAGACACAAATTATTTTTCCATCTTTCTCACTTGGAGTTTCAGATAGCAGCATTTTAATCATCTCTTCCATTAAACCAAGATTACACAAAAGCGTTTGAGGACACTGAGGACTGGCACTTCTAATTTTGCTTCAGAAACCAGTACTCAAAATGTCTGGTTTGGAGGTCAGTTACACTGCTGTCTTTGTATAATCAGCCATTAGAAAATATTTTGGGGACATTTCTCAGAAGTCTCATCCCCATATTTTTGTTCTTAACACATCTCACCACAAACTCTACTACACCTATGGTTTGCAAACTTTGGGAAATGTCAGTATATGCCATTATCATGCTTATTAGTACTATTATTTGTTAAAAGCACTTTGAAGGCAATTTATGTGACTTATATATAGTTAGTATTTTAATCTGGACATTCTCCAGTTATATGCAAAGATTAAAACTCGGCAGCTTCATTTTATAGAATTGGCATCTTTTATATGGCTATGAGGACTGCTTGGTGTCTATAAATTATTATGTATATTTGTTGGACTGAAATCAAACTTAAAATCTTCCACATTTCAAGTGTTTTTATTCTGAGCAGTACGTACAAAAAATAATGCCATAGTTGTGTCTAATTCTGTATAGTTCAGCACTCTCCACAGGCTGTCAATCTCTGATTTGATCTACTTTTACCAGATTTAACAGATCCTTGAATTTACTTTACTGTCTATGCTTCCTTTTTGCTCACATTGGGAATCAGACTAAACATGCATCTACTTCATTGAGGAACTCCAGATTGAGACATGCTAGGATTGACTCCATGGTTAGGGAAGATGGATGAAATGGAAACAAAACATGAAACATGTGCTTGGCATCTAATAGCAGTTGCTGAGGGTCATTCTGCTCTTGTAGTTGTGCCTGGATCATTTGTATAAAGGCCACTGTTACCTGTTCTTCAAATTCATTCAGGGGAGGCTAAAGGTTTAAAATTTTGACAATCTGCTGGGTGCTGAGAGAGGCACACAGGGAGCAGATGGCCTCTTTATCCTCCTGGGTTTTCTTCTTTAATTGCAGGAGCTGGGCTGCTTGGATCAGAGGTTCCATGGTCTGAACTACTCCACTCTGGTGAAGGTTTCTTCCCCAAAGCCACTCCTCAAGCTGACTTATATTGTACCTGAGTTGCATGCCTGTGCTCCAAGAGCAGACGTCCTTCCGCAGGAGCAGGTCATTAAGAGTCACTGCGCTGATCATGTAGAAGAGCTGTTTGAATACCTGCAGGATGATCTCAGGGTCCAAGCCCTGGTCACACATGACTGTATGAAAGGCATTCATCTAGCAGATGATAGCTTCCAGGCGGTATGAGTTATCCTCATCTGCCATGCTGGAGGAGTGCTTCTGGGAGCAGTGGGCTTCACACCAGATAGACCGTGAATGCTCTCATTTTCCAACATGGTAGAAACTATCATCGGCTGTAACACACCCTCGGCAATTTTAAAGAGCTGCTGGTAGATCTGAATGGAAAGGTCTCTCAGTACCTGACGGTATTCGGTGAGGTCAAAGTTCTTAAGGCAGTGTTCGTTGTGCTTTGCAGTATTCTGAGTCATGAAGCCCTCATGCCCGCTGTACCGCTTCAGACAGTGAAGAAGGTGGCAGGTGTTGGATAACAGGAATGACGTCATCTCAAAGTCATCACTGTGCTTCTTCAGGACTTTCTTAGTGCCGTTGGTGGTGGAGGTCATCAGGGAGTGCACTTTGAGATCATCGTTGGTTTGGTCCGCGAGCCGGATGCACATGTAGGGGATGTAGGCAGGGATACAGGGCACTGTGTCCAACAGCATCTGGGGCTTCAAGTCTGTCACCAGGTTGAGGATGAGGAGGGCCTCGCCCTCTTTGTGGCACTCCAACATGCCCTGGAAATCCTTTTCTTTCCACTGAACTGTGACCTGCCTGTTGAACTCATGGCGCTTCCTCTCACTCTGGGCCAACGCCTGGGCAGCTTCTTCATGTAAATCTTCAGTTGCTTTTAGAGCTTCCTCTCATTCTTTTCCTCTTACTTTATTTTTCACCACAGAACTTCCTATCAACTAGTATGTTGAATATTTTGCTTATTAACTTTGTTTATTGTCTTCTCCCTCGATTAGAATATTAGCTACTTGAGTACAAGGATTTGAGCCTGTTATGTTCACTGCTGAATTTTAGGCTCCTGGAAGATACCCAGCATTCAATAGAGACCACACAATAAATATATGTCAAACAAATGAGTCTGTAAGTTCATCAATTTATTTGCCCATATGCTTTAACTTTTGCCCATATACATCCAATAACTCTTGTTATATGAAATCAACTGTACTATTTGCTTCATGTAATAGTTTAAAAATACATATGTGTGTATATAAATATATACAGAGATCATAGACCTAACTCTGTCTATATATGTGTGTATGTGATATGTATAAATATATACACACATATATGACTGACATATATATATAAATATATACACACACATATATATGACTGACATATATATAAATATATACACACACATAGATATCACTGATATATATATCTATCTTGTGTAAGTGGAATCAGGCAGCATTCAAACATACTTTCAATTAGTAATGACTATAGTTTAAATAAGAGAAAGTTTAAAGATTCTGATAGTTTAAATAAGAGAAAGCAAACATCACTACTACTAGTATTTGGGGAAAAAGATTACAAATAGAGATATCATGATAAAAGTGTACAATATTTTTTATGTTTGTGCACTTAGATCCATGTTCAAACTTTGGCTCACCTATACATGTATAGCACATTGGAATATGTGCTACAGTATGCCATTTATAAAGACTGAAAATAATAGTTTATAAACATTATTATTTATTTAGCAAACTCATAAGCTTGGTTTCAAAAATACCTGAATTACATAGCATAATCCCAGTGCTGGAGAACAGAACAGTAGCTGCCAAGGGTTAGGGTTGGTTGGAAGATGTGATTAGTGAGGGATAACATGAAAACATGTACTTTCTTTGTGGTGATAGAGCAGTTCTGCATCCAGATTGTGGTAATGGTTACATAAATCCACACTTCATAGATCTATACACACACATCACACATACATTCAAACACATCTGTACATGTAAAATCCTTAGAAATATGAATAGGGTCTGAACCTGAGTTAATGGTATGGAAACAATGTCAATTTCCTGATTTTGGCAATGTACTAGGTTAAGTTATGTATAATCATTGGGGAAAGTTGCCTGAAAATAGCATAGTCATTCATTTTACTTCTTTTTTTAACTTCTTATGAGTCAAATTATTTTAAAACAAAAGGTATTAAGCAAAGACAAAAATTTGAAAGTTCAAAAATCAAAGCCCATATGAATTTGGACATATGATTTGATTTCTTTTGTAGACCTTGATTTCTTCACCTGTAAAAATGGAATAATAGTATGATTCCTATCTCATTATTGTCATGCTTAAATCATACCACTTATGTAGGTGCCTGTATATATATATATACACACACACACACATATCTATATATATGACTGAGTTTGACTGACTTAGGTCTATGATTTAAGATGTGGAAATTGGAATTTACCAGAACATTTGTGAATTGATTTGTTCTTATGCTTCACCAACTGTCATGGTAAAGGAAACCTTAGCCCCAGCTCATAGTATGAAAACACGTAAATGCTTCTATGTGCCCTAAATTTCTTTTGGTTAAGCTTTATCCTTTTTTTTTTGTTTATGACACAGAAATATGATCACAAAGCACATGTGTACCACAATACAAATTTCATGTATTTTGTCTCTGTGTTATGTTTTCTTTCCATTTATGTCTTTTCAAGCTAACAATTCCTAATCTCCTAATACAGTGGGCCTTTCAAGAACTTACTTCTTTACATAGTCATGTTCTTTTAACTAGGATCTCACAGATAAAGTTATCAAAGCATGGAAAAGGATGAAGAAACTTGACTCCTTCCCCTCTCCATCCCCCACTAAATTCAATTCATCCCAACCTTGCATTTGTTTTGTTCTCCTGGAAAAGAAAATATAGTCATCACCCTCAATAAATATACAATCTAGTTAGAGAGATATGACCTCAGAGTAGGATTTCTTAGTTTTCATTTTGATTATCTTCCTTTAGATATTTGTAAAGACAAAAATGCTGTATGCTTATGGACTGCAAGCAGTATGAGTGGAAAACAAAAGTAATAAATGTTACTTCTGACTTTATTATAATGTTAGGATTGTTAATAGTTAACAATTACTTACTGAAGGAAGATTTAAATTGAATATTTCTAAATGGGAAAAATTTAAAAAGCAGGTGAGTCCATAAATTTTAGGACCCAGAATCTACTGAGCTAAAAACTCAATGAGAGTTAATTCTCTGTTGGTGTTGTAGCAATTCTTGAGGTTATTTCTGAAGACTCACATGAGAGCTAAACAATAAAAGAGGACTGAGACCACTTCAAGGGATGGAGAACACCTTCCTTTCTTGTTCAGATGATGCTCTGAGACATCGCTGTTTATTTTGACTGCCTCTTTTTAAACAAACTTCCACTTAGGAACTTAAAAACCACCTGTAAACCAACAGCCACAAAAAAGTGGGGGAACTCAGCGTTTAAGCATTATTGTTCACCAGACACAGTACTGGGCACTTACATAAATGATATGGTTTAAGCATGACAATAATGAGACAGAAATTCTACTATCATTCCATTTTTACAGGTGAAGAAATCAAGGTCTACAAAATAAATCAAATAATATGTTCAAATTCATAAGGGCTTTGATTTTAGAAATTTTAGATTTTTTGTCTTTGTTTAATACCAATTATTTTTAAATAATTTGACTCACAAGAAGTTAAAAAATAGTAAAAAGAATGACCGTCTTATTTTCAGCCAACTTTCCCCAGTAATTATATCTAACTTAACCTAGTACTTTGCCAACATCAGGAAATTGACATTGTTTCCATACCATTAACTCAGGTTCAGACCCTATTCATATTTCTAAGGATTTTACATGTACTCTTGTGTAGGTGTGTGTGAGTGTATGTGTGATGTGTGTGTATAGATCTATGAAGTGTGGATTTATGTAACCATCACCATAATCTGGATGCAGAACTGCTCTATCACCACAAAGAAAGTACATGTTTTCATGTTATCCCTCACTAATGACATCTTCCAACCAACCCTAACCTTTGGCAACCACTGATCTGTTCTCCAGCACTAGGATTATGCTTTGTAAATCAGGTATTTTTGAAGCCAAAGCTCATGAGGTTGCTAAATAAATAATAATGTTTTATAAAATGTTATTTTCAGTCTTTATAAATGGCATACTGTAGCACATATTCAAATGTGCTATACATGTATAGGTGGCAAAGTCTGAACACGGCTCTAAGTGCACAAATGTAAAAAATATTGTACACTTTTATCACAATATCCCTATTTGTAATATTTTCCCCCAAAAGCTGGTAGTAGTGATATTTGCTTTCTCTTATTTAAATTATCCGAATTATAGTCATTACTAATTGAAAGTATGTTTTAATACTGCCTGATTCCACTTACGTAAGATATCTAAAATAGTTAAACTCCTAGAAATAGAGTACAATACTGGTTGCCAGGGTCTGGAAGGAGGGGAAATGGGGGTTGCTGTTCAATGGGTATAAAATTCAGTTATAACAGATGAATAAGTTCTAGAGATCTGCTGTCAACAGAGCACCTATAGTTAACAAGATTGTATTGCACAGTTAAAAATGTATTAAGAGGATATATCTCATGTTAAACATACTTACTTCATTAACAGAAAAAAATGGAATATTTTACACATAAAATTACATATATGCCTGAATTTCACATTTCGTTTCATAAATTGTACTGGTGCTAAAAAGGTATTTTTCTATTAAAAAACATCTAACTGAAAGAAAAGTTACAAATGAGTGATCATTCATAAATAAAATATAATCCTAGGGACCGCTGTTTTTCCATTTTGAATACCCTCCACAATTAGTCTTAATAATTATGTTGGCTGAATGAAAAATAATGATTTCTCAAGAGGCAATAGAAAATAGAGAATAAGTCCATTCTTGAGAAAATTTATAATTAGTGAAAGTAATTTTTTCATCCTCTTTTCTTATTTAAATCTCAAGTACTCTCTGCCACTCTGTGCTCTTCTTTCTGGGGTAAAATATGCCAGCTATCCACAGTCAGGGCATTCTCTAACCATTCCTCCTTAGAGATGTCTACAGACTTTTACTCAGCTAGACTGTCTTGTTGCCTGTCTTCATATCAACTTCGCAAGACGTGTAGACCATTCTCTTAGGCCCCTGCATGGCAGTGCATAATATATTCCATGCTAATTATCTAATGAGGTTCACTAAATTAATATTTTATTATACCACATAAAATACTCTTAGATCTAACAGTATAAAAATTTCCAATTATGGGCCGGGCGCGGTGGGTCACGCCTGTAATCCCAGCACTTTGGGAGGCCGAGATGGGCGGATCACGAGGTCAGGAGATCGAGGCCATCCTGGGTAACATGGTGAAACCCCGTCTCAACCAAACATACAAAAAATTAGCCAGGTGCGGTGGCGGGCTCCTGTAGTCTCAGCTACTCACAAGGCTGAGGCAGGAGAATGGCGTGAACCCAGGAGAGGGAGCTTGCGGTGCGCCCAGATTGCGCCACTGCACTCCAACCTGGGCGACAGAGGGAAACTCTGTCTCAAAAAAAAAAAAAAAAAGAAGAAGAAGAAGAAAATTCCAATTACATCACTCCTTTGAATTACATCCTAAGACTAATTTAAAGAGGGTATCACAAAAATAGAAATGATAGCGACAGAAAATGGTCCCAATTTTCACTGCACTGTTGCTAAGACCACCTTGCCACTCATCATTATAGAATGCCTTTCAGGTAACATAATAAGAGCCATTTTTAAAATGGAACCTTACTATACCCATGTATGACAGGCAGAGGGACTCTATTATTATTCATAGTTTACAGATGAAGCAGTTAGATTTGCCCCAGGTCACTGGCTTATTAAACGACAGGCTAAGACAGAACCAAGTTTTATTCTCAAATAAGACCATAAAGAAGAGGATTGATCCAAATGAATTACAAAATTTTCTTACAGCTCCAGTAACAATAATAGATAAGCTAATGATTTCTTTAATAAAAATCTGATATGACAAGTAGAATGTGACAGAATCAACATGATCAAATAATCAGATTTGGGTAGTAGTTTGGTAGCTAAATGTTGGATACTCTTGGACATAAAGATGACAGTATTTATGACGATAAAGATGACCATTCCACAGTTTGAGAATTTCTACAGAGAGAGAGATGAAGAAAATTTCTGAAGTTATTGAAACTGTGTGAAGATGAATTATTTGGTTGATGAACTGCTATCATTCTAAATGGACTTCACTTTCTGAAAAAATAATGCATAAGGATGAAATATGTATTGAATAAAAATTATATTTTGTTTTTCCATTTTTTACCTAATAAAAAATCAGAAAAACAGATTTTTTTTAAAAAAAGAAAAGATGACTATAATAGACAATGGAGACTAGTAGAGGCAGTAGGGAAGGCAGCCAGGGTTGAAAAACTACAGGGTACTAAGCTTCGTATCTGCATGATGAGATCAGTCATACCCCAAACCTCAGCATGGCACAATATACCCGGTTAACAAACCTGCCTAGACATTTGTGTAAAATGAGATGATTGCAGGGTAGTTTTAAAAGTCATTCCCCTTATGAAAATATGGAATGTTGTGCACATTATTTCATAGACTTTGTGCTTAGTTAAAGGTCTTAACCAAAAATTCTAAATGATTTCTCCTATTAATAAATAAATATCAATAACATCATTTTAATGGGCTCTATGAAGACCTTATTGAGTGATTGTATCATAATTCAACAAGTGCCCTATTGTTGAACACTTAGACTCTTTCTGATTATTTCCCTTTACAAAAAATGCTATATTATAAATTGTTGTATGTATTTTTAAGTTATGAAATTGTTAGGGCAAAAGGTGAATAAATGTAAGGTCTTTGATAAATACTGTCAGAATTCTCTCCATAGAGGATACGATAAAGCATCTTTTCATTTAAAGGAGCAAGAATAACTGCTAATACTTCTGAGACTTCCAGTACTTTTTTGGTTTTAAGTTTTGTTGTTGTTTACTTGGTTTTTTGGAGGTTTTCTGTTTTGTTTTATAAGTAGGTTTCAGTATTGCTAAGTGTTCAGTCATGGTGGATATTCAAAGAATAATTTCTCTCTTTGGGATTATTCCTCTAACACTATGAGCAAGTATCACTGTGTTCTTTCTCTAAAGGAAAATATAAAGCATAGACAAATTAAATGCTGCTCAGATTCTAAAACTATGAAAATATAACAATGGAGAAACAAATAGCAAGTCTGTAGCTACTCAATGACTTTAGCATTGAGTGGATCCTAAAATGCCTATTTTGCACAGAATGAAAAAGATACAGCAGGTTCCTTTGGAAGATCAAAGTGAGAAAATTGACTACAGCTTTAACAGCCTTAAAATAAATACCTAATGTAAATGACAAGTTAATGGGTGCAGCAAACCAACACAGCACATGTATACATATGTAACAAACCTGCACGTTGTGCACATGTACCCTAGAACTTAAAGTATAATAAAAATAAATAAATACATAAATAAAATAAAATGAATAAAAAATAAATACAAACATATTAATCATAAGTAAATGAAACATCTGATAATCTCATTATGTCTGGTAGTAATGTCACCTCTGAGTATTTAAATATTCATCTACATATTTCTTTGCTAAATTTCCTTTTATTTCTCCTTTATATTAAACTTTTTTTTAGAGAGCACAACTCCAAAGCATCTTTTATTAATATAGAAAGGTCATATTTAGCAAAAGACACAAGGTAGGGAAGTGTCAGGCCTGAGGCCTGAGCTGTGCTGAGGGACAAGGAGGCTCCGGACAAGTGCTGGGAAGGGCTGAGTGGTGGGGGCCACAGAAAGTTCCAGTGGGCAACACTGTCGGCAGGTCATGGGTGGGACTCACGGGGACCTCGTTGCTAACTCTTGTTGCGTTGGCGGGGTGGGGTGGGGAGGGGGGTCCTTAGTGCTGCCACCTAGAGTGAGAACCGCCCCTTGGTTCCTGGAGGGCACCCATCAAGGGACACAGGACAGGAAGCCCAGGATGGTTAGTTCAACTAGGGATGAAGGCCAGGGAGAAGGAGGTGCTCCGGAGTCCAGACACAGAGGCCTAGGAGCTTCCTGTTAAGTGTGGGCGTTCCGCTCTGTCTCTACCAGGCACTCTGACTAGGGATGGATGATACCTCTCTTCAGTCGCTCCGTGGCGCTCTTGCTGCCAGCATAGGTGGGCCGGATCACTTTGCCCATCTCCCCTGTGACCAACAGCAGTTCCGTGTAGGTGCTCTGGGAGCCCTGGGCACCAGGTGGTTTCATGGCCTGCACACAACCGATGGTAGGCGGTCCAAAGTCTTTAAACAGCAGTCTGAAAGGGGCAGTGGCACCCGGCCCTGAGTCCGACGGCGACGGGACGCTTTCTGTAGGGACCGGAGTGCCTGGCCCAGGGGTGCTGGAGCCGGGGGTGCTGCTGGGGGCAGGGGTGGTAGGTTTGTAGGACATCCCCAACTCCTGGGCGCTGGGGAAGCCAGCAGGCTGCTCTTCGGGGGTTGGCTGCGGGGCCGCTCAGCAGCGATCTGATTGGCAAGCGGGCTGCACGCCCCCTGGTAAATCTATATTAAACTTTTTAACTGCAATTTGTATTAATCTAAATACAGTTCAAATATTCTCCATGAAAATTTCACATTTGAGTTGAGACATCCTAAAATGTAAAATACACAATGGATTTCAAAGATTTCATATGAAAAAAGAATGCAAACTATCTCTAATAATTTTTATATTGATTACATATTGACCCAATTTTTGGATATATATTGGGTTAAATAAAATATACAATTTAAAAAAATTATGCTACATTTTTGTTAAAAAATTTAAATAAACTATATATGAAATTATTTCTTGGGATAGAAAAGGGGACATGATTAAATATTTACTTAAACTTTTTTCAAAAACATATCTTTAAAACACATTTTCAAACACAACAAAAGTATTTTAATTTTGAATAGGTAAAATAAACTTACTCCTGCTGAAATTCAATCATGGCATGATTTCCTTTGTATGCATTTGAGGACTCTGTTTATAACCCAGATAAAAACATAAAACTTTTGAAACTCTTCTAAGAATGTCTAACACAAATTACCTGTATAGGTATCACGGCACAGACGATGCTGAGGCCGGACTGACTGAAGAAGAACAGGCTGAAGATGCTGTACTCACACAGCAGCTGGCCCCCAGGTTACCCGCCCTTCATGTACATGGCGATGGTCACCTGGCTCACCAGCAAAGTGAACAACAGGTCGGTGGCAGTCAGCCGCGTAACTGTGTAGAAGGTGGTCTCCTTCTGCTCCTTGCGTGACTTGCACAGCACCACGATGGCCACCAGGTTGCCCACCACCCCGAAAATGGACGGTCCCAGGCTGTCCAGCAGATTGGGCTCCAGGCCAAGGACACATTGGCCTGGGAAGGGGTTAACATGACAGTGGCTGGTGGTACGCAGCCCTGGAGTGCGGAGTCTGGAGATGGCAGAAGAGAGACAAAGCCACCATGAGTGAAATGACCACCTGCAGGGCATTAGACCCGCGCCCAGGAAACGGGATGCTAACATGACAAGGGAGGAACTGAATCCCACTCTCTGGATTGCAACCACTTACCAACGGCAGCCACCCAAATCTCTAGGCTCCCTCTGCTCCTGCCAGCAGCACACCCTTGCTGATCTTAATATTTATAAACTGAGCCTCCCATTCTTCTTCCTCCCCCCAGCCTATCTCACTCCACTGACAAGACCTATCTCCAGGGAAAGGTAGCGCCCTAGTATTATTCCCGACAGATTCTGAGTTAATAAAACGCACATTGAAACCCTGGAAGACAATTTGGAAAGCGCTCTCTTTCCTCCTTGGCTCCCCTGGCAGCGCCCCATCTCCACACCCTTTGCCCGATGGCCCACATCCCATGTCACATGTAGCGGCCCTAGTGGTGGGGCCTAAGACAATGAAACCTAAGACTAATTGGTGTACCTGAGGAAGAAGTGAATTCTAAAAGCTAGGAAAACATATTTGGGGGAATAATCAAGGAAAACATCTGTGGCCTTGTGAGAGACCTAGACATTCAAATAAAAGAAGCACAAATAACACCTGGGAAATTCATCACAAAAAGATCTTAGCCTAGGCACATTGTTATTGGGTTATCCAAAGTTAAGACAAAAGAAAGAATCTTAAGAGCTGTGAGACAGAAGCACTAGGTAACCTATAAAGGAAAACCTATCAAACTAACAGCAGATTTTGCAGCAGAAACCTTAAAAGCTAGATGGGATTGGGACCCTTTCTTCAGCCTCCTTAAACAAAACAATTATCAGCCAAGAATTCTGTATCCAGCAAAACTAAACATCATATATGAAAGAAAGATACAGTCATTTTCAGACAAACAAATGCTGACAGAATTTGCCATTACCAAACCAGCACTGTAAGAACTGCTAAAAGGAGCTCTAAATCATGAAACAAACCATGGAAACACATCAAAACAGAACTTCATTAAAGCATAAATCACACAAGACCTATAAAACAAAAATACAAGTTAAAAAGCAAAAACGAAAAACAAAAACAAAGTACAGAGGCAACAGAGAGCATGATGAAAGAAATGGTACCTCACTTTTTAATACTAATGTTGGTTGTAAATGGCTTCAATGCTCCACTTACAAGATACAGAACCACAGAATGGATAATAACTCACCAACTAACCATCTGCTGCCTTCAGGAGACTCACCTAACACATAATGACCTACATAAACTTAAGGAAAGTGGCAGAAAAAGGCATTTCATGAAAATGGACACCAAAAGCGAGCAGCGGTAGCTATTCTCATATGAGACAAAACAAACTTTAAAGCAACAGTAGCTAAAAGAGACAAAGACAGACAGTATATAATGGTAAAGGTCTCATTCAACAGAAAAACATGACAATCCTAAACATACATGAACCTAACACTGGAGCTCCCAAATTTATAAACAATCACTAGTAAACATAAGAAATAAGATAGACAGCAACACAATAATAGTGGGGGACTTCATTACTCCACTGACAGCACCTGTCGGTCATCAAGACAGAAAGTCAACAAAGAAACACTGGATTTAAACTATACTTTGGAACAAATAGACTTAACAGATATATAAGAACATTTCATCCAACAACCACAGAATACACATTCTATTCAACAGCACATGGAATTTTCTCCAAGATAGACCATATGATAGGCCATAAAACGAGTCTCAATAAATTTAAGAAAATTGAAATTGTATCACGCACTCTCTCAGATCACAGTGGAATAAAACTGAAAATCAACTCCAAAAGGAATCTTCAAAACCATGCAAATACATGGAAATTAAATAACCTGCTCCTGAATGAGCACTGGGTAAAAAACAAAATCAAGATGGAAATGGAAAAAATTTCTTTGAACTGGATGACACAACCTATCAAGACCTCTGGGATACAGGAAAGGCAGTGCTAAGAGGAAAGTTTGTAGCCCTAAACACCTATGTCAAAAAGTATGAAAGAGCACAAACAGACAATCTAAGTTCACATCTCAGGGAACTGGAGAAGCAGGAACAAGCCAAACCCAATCCCAGCAACAAAGGAAATAACCAAGATTAGAGCAGAACTAAATGAAATTGACACAGCAACAACAACAACAACAAATACAAAACATGAATAAAACAAAAAGTTGGTTATTTGAAAAGATAAACAAAATCAATAGACCATTATAAGATTAACCAAGAAAAGAAGAGAGGAAATCCAAATAACCTCACTAAGAAATGAAACAGGGGTTATTACAACTGACACCACTGAAATATTAAAGATTATTCAAGGGTACTATGAACACCTTTTGACACATAAACTAGAAAACCCAGAAGAGTTGCATAAATTCCTGGAAAAATACAACCCTCCTAGCTTAAATCAGGAAGAAGTAGATACCCCAAGCAGACCAATAAAGCAAGCAGCAAGATTGAAATGGTAATTTTAAAATTACCAACAAAAAAAGCCGAGGACCAGACAGATTCACAGCAGAATTCTACCAGACATTCAAAGAATATTTTATTTCATTCAAAGAAGAAATGATACCAATCCTTTCACACTATTCCACAAGACAGAGAAAGAAGAAACACTCCCTGATTCATTCTATGAAGCCAGCATCACCCTAATACCAAAACCATGAAAGGACATAACCAAAAAAGAAAACTACAGACCAATATCCATGATGAACACAGATGCCAAAATCCTTAACAAAATACTATCTAACTGAATCCAACAATATATCAAAGAGATAATCCACCATGATCAAGTGGGTTTCATACCAGTGACACAGGAATGGTTTAACATATGCAAGTCAATAAATGTGATACACCAAATAAACAGAATTAAAAAAAAAACTCACATGATTTTATCAACAGATGCAGAAAAAGCATTCAACAAAATCTAGCATTGCTTTATGATTAAAGCTCTCAGCAAAATAGGCATACAAGGGACATACCTTAATGTAATAAAAGCCATCTATGACAGACCCACAGCCAACATAATACTGAATGGGGAAAAGGTGAAAGCATTCCCTTTGAGAACTGGAACAAGACGAAGAGCCTACTCTCACCACTCCTCTTCAACATAGTACTGGAAGTCCTAGCCAGAGCAATCAGACAAAAGAAGGAAATAGAGGAAATCCAAATCGTAAAGAGGAAGTCAAACTGTTACTGGTTGCTGACGATATGCTCTTTCATCTTGAAAACCCTACGGACTCCTCTAGAAAGCTCCTAGAACTGACAAAAGAATTCAGCAAAGTTTCCAGATACGAGATTAATGTACACAAATAGGTAGCTCTTCTATACATCAACAGCTACCAAGCTGAGAATCACATCAAGAACTCAACCCCTTTTACAATAGCTGCAAAAAAACAAACAAAAAAAACAAACAAACAAAACTTAGGAATATACCTAGAAAAGTAATCAAAAGACCTCTACAGTGAAAATTACAAAACACTGCTGAAAGAAATCATAGATGGAGCCAAGCACGTTGGCGCATGCCTATAATCCCAGCTACTCGGGAAACTGAGGCAGGAGAATCGCTTGAACCCGGGAGGCAGAAGTTGTAGTGAGCCGAGATCACACCATTGCACTCCCACCTCAGCGACAAGAGCGAAACTACCTCTGGAAAAAAAAAAAAAAAAACAAGAAAGAAAAGAAATCATAGATGACACAAACAAATGGAAACACATCCCCATGCTCATGGATGGGTAGAACCAATATTGTGAAAATTACCATTCTGTTAAAGGCAATCTACAAATTCAATGCAATCCCCATATGAATACCACCATCATCCCTCACAGAATTACAAAAACAATTCTAAAATTAATATGGAACCAAAAGAGTGCCATGTAGCCAAACCAAGGCTAAGCAAAAAGAACAAACCTGGAGGCATCACACTACTTGATTTCAAACTGTACAATAAGGCCATAGTTACCAAAACAGCATGGTACTGGTTTAAAAATAGGCACATAGACCAGTGGAACAGAAGAGAGAACCCAGAAATTAACCCAAATACTTACAGCCAACTGATCTTCGACAAAGCAAACAAAAACATAAAGTGGGGAAAGGACACCCTTTTCAACACATGACGTTGGGATAATTGGCGAGCCACATGTAGGGTAATAAAACTGGATTCTCATCTCTCACCTTATACAAAAATCTACTCAAGATCGATTAAGAACTTAAACCTAATTCCTGAACTGTAAAAATTCTAGAAGATAACACTGGATAAACCCTTCTAGACATTGGCATACGCAAGGATTTCATGACCAAGAACCCAAATGCAAATGCAATAAAAACAAAGATAAATAGCAGGGACTTAAATCAACTAAAGAGCTTTTGCATGGCAAAGGGAACAGTCAGCAGAGTAAATAGACAAATCGCAGAGTGGGACCCCTGACCCTGACCCTGACCCCTGACCCCTAACCCTGACCCCTAACTCCTGACCCAAACCCTAACCACTATCCCCAACCCTAACCCCAACCCTCACCCTAACCCAACTCTAAACCTTAATCCCTAACCCCTAACATCTCTTAAACCCTAACTCTAAACGTTGACTCCTAACCCCTAACTCTGACCCCAATCCCTATCTCCAACCCCTAACCCTAAACTTAACCCCTAACCCCTAACCCTAACACCAACCTTAACCCTAGGTTCGTTACTACGTTTGTATTGACTATGTCAATGTTGATTATTATGATCGCTGTCTTTGGACTGCACAGCAGCGAGGGGATTGCGGATCTTATATTAATATTTTTGTATTGAGGCAGTGCATTAGCATTACAGGTGCTTGTTACATGAGCAATGGGGGTGTCATACTTTGGGTGTCATGTCTGCATTAGGAATGCCGCATTTGTCTTCCGAGGCTGCAGTGTGGATCTCGCACTGCGGCCGCCTCGCCTTGGCTGGGGAGAACCTCGGTGGGCAGGATTCAGAGGGGCTTTTGGTTTCCCGTTTTCCACACTGAACCCTTCTAACTGGCCTCTGACACTGATTATTCAGGGCTGCAAACAGGAAGGATTTTATTCACCATTGATGCGGCCCCGAGTTGTCCCAAAGCGAGGCAGCGCCCCCAAGGTCTGTGCTGAGGATAACGCTGCTCTGCCTTCGCGGTGTCCCCCGGGTGTGTGCTGAGCAGAACGCAGCTCCGCCCTCGCGGTGCCCCCGGCCTGCCCGCCCGGGTCTGTGCTGAGGAGAACACTGCTCCGCCTTCGCTGTATCTCCGAAGTCTGTGCAGAGGAGAACTCAGCTCCGCCCTCGCGATGCTCTCCCGGTCTGCGCTGACGAGAAGGCAGCTCTGCCCTCGCAAAGGCAGAGCGCCCTTCGCAAAGGGAGAGAGGCGCAGAGCGCCAGCGCAGGCGCGGAGGGGGCGCAGGGCGCCGGCGCAGGCGCGGAGAGGCGCAGAGCAGGGCAGGTGGCACCAACAGCGGGTCCCTCAGGCCTCAAGCGCATGCATTCCAGTGGCCACCCAGACCATGCTCCGCCGACTGGGCGCCCAAGCTGCAGTCGCCCTCCGTGTGCAGGCAGCAGCTGCCTGGCAACCCCCGAGCTCACTCGCGCTGCCAGCATCGCAGAACCATGGCCAGGTGTCCCAGTGGCTGCGGCCAAGCCAAGCATTCTGGCCGGCAGCGGCGGCTGCACAGGAGCGAGAACTGAGAAACCGCCGCTCAACCCCACACGGGGTGACTGCCGAGTGCCCATACCAACGGCCCCGATCTCCCTCAGGTGGAGGGCTGGGCGGGAGGCACAGCCTGGGGGCCCTCAGGCTGGGCGCGCTGGCGATCCCGAGGCCGACCAGGCCATGCACCTCCAGCCCGCCTGGGCAACCAAGCTGCAGCCACCTTCTGTGTGCAGGCAGCAACCTCCAGGCAACTCCCGAGTCCGCCCTCACTTCCCACATCTCGGAACGAGGGCCAAGCCAGGCGGTCTGCCCGGCAGTAGCTGCACGGGGGCGGGAACCGGCCCTCAGCCCTATCCCCCTTGGCTGCAGAGGGCCCTTGGCTAGAGGTGTCGAGCTCTGACAGAGGAGGAGCCGGGCGGGGGCAGGGTCTGGCGGGCTCTCAGGCCAGGGGCACTCGCGATCCAGAGGCCGCCCAGGCCATGCTCCACCACCTGGGCGCCCAGCTACAGGCGCCAGGCAACTCCCAAGCTGGCTGGCGCGCCCAGCCTCGCAGACCTGGGCCTGGATGTCGCCGTGGCTGCGGCCAAGCCAGGCGGTCTGCCCGGCGGCGGCTGCACCGGGGCAGGAACCGACCCTCAGCCCCATCCCTGGTGGCTGCGGACGGCCCCTGGAGCGGCCCCGACGTCTCTTCGGAGGAGAAGAGGGGCGGGAGTCACGGACAGGCAGGCCCTCAGGCGAGAAGGGATGCGCGCCTGCGATTCCGGGACGTACCGCGCCAGCCCAGGAGAACCCGGAAGCCCGCAGCGCCTGTTTCTCTGTGTGATTCTGTGAGGAACCACCAAATTGTTTTCCACGGCAAGTGCATCATTTTCTATTCCTAGCAGCCAGTTCATGAGGGCTCCAATTTCTCCACCTCCTTAGCAACACTGATTTTCTGTGTCGTTGTTATGAAAGCCTTACTAGTGGATGCAAAGTGGCATCTCATTTGGGTTTTGTCTTGCATTTTATTAATGAATAACGGTGTTTAGCATCTTTTCTTGTCCGTCTTAGACATTTGTGTATCTTCTTCGGAGAAATGTCTATTCAAGTCCTTTGCCTATTTTTTAATTGGGATGTTAGAAATTCTGATGTTGAGTTGTGGGATATTAAGCTTTTATCAGATACGCACTTTGATTTTATCAGATACATATTTTCTCACATACTATGGGTTGTCTTTTAACTCCCTTGATAGTATCCTTTGATGCATAAAGGTTTTTTATTTTGATTAAATCTAATTTACGTGTATTTTCTTTTGTTATCTGTGCTTTTCTGTCATATTTCAAAATACATTTAAAACTCAAAGGTCATAAAGGTTTACCTTGTGTTTTCTTCTAAGAGTTACATACTTTAGTCCTTACATTTAAGTCTTTTATTAATTTAGAATTAATTTTTGTGTATACTGCAGGGTAGGGGTCTAACTTCTCTCTTGTGCACTGACATCCAGCTGTTGGAGAGACTGTTCTTTCCTCCCTTGACTAGACTTGGACAGCTTGTTGAACAGTCATTGACCATATATGTGAGCACTAATTTGTAGGATCTCAAATCTGTTCTATTGTATTGGTCTAAAAGTCTATTAGTCTTATGCCAGTACCACACTCTCTTGATTACTGTAGATTTGTAGTAGGCTGTGAAACTGAAAAATGTGAGTTTTCTAATATTCTTTTTCAAGACTGTTTTGTCTGTCAGATCCTTTGAATTTTTGTATGAATTGTAGAATGAGTTTCTTTCTTTCTGCAGAAATGCCTTTGGGATTTTGATGGTATTGCATTGAATCTGTAGATTACTTTAGATGGTATTGTCATCTTAACAATATTGTCTTACAACCCGTGAACACAGACTGTCTTTCCAGTTATTTCCACTCTCTTTCGTTTTTTTCAGCAAAGTTTTGGGTATACCACCATGGTTAGATTTATGCCTGAATAACTTATTCTTTGATGCTATTATAAATGGAATTTTTAAAATGTTTTCATAGTTCTTTACAACTATATAGAAATATAGCTCATTTGCCTATGTTTGTTTTGCATCCTGCCTCTTTTATTAGTTATAATCAGTTTTGTGTTTTATTTGGAGCTTTATACACATAAGATCATGTGTAGATATAATTTTACTTCTGTTTTTTAGTTCTAATTTAGATGCCTTTTGTTTCTTTGTCTTGCCTAATTGCTCTGGCTAAAATTGCCAGTGGTACGTTGAATACAAGTGGCAAATGCACCGTGCTTGTCTTGTTCTAGATGTTAGGAAAACAGCTTTCAGTGTTTCATCATTGATCATGATATTAACTGTTGGGTTTTTGTACATCCTATTGTCATGTTGCAGAAAATCCCTTCTATGCCTAGTTTATTGAATATTTTTATTATAGAAGGGTGTTATATTTCATCAATGTTTTCTCTGCATCAATTGAAATAATCATGTGCTTATTCATTTTACTGTTAGAGTATATTACACTGATTGATTTTTTATATGTTGAGCCACCCTTGCATTTTGGGGATAAATCTCACAGGGTGATAGTTTACAATCCTTTGATTATACAGTATTGCTGCTAGTATTTTGCTAGTATTGCTAGTATTTTGCTGAGATTTTTGCTTATATATTCATAAGGGATATTGTGCTGTAGTTCTCTTTTTTGTGCTCTCTTTGGCTTTGGTATAAGGATAATGCTGTTATCAAAAGATGAATGAACAAGTATTCCTTCTTCATGTATTATGTCGGAAGAGTTTGAGAAGAAATGGTATTAATTCTTCTTTAAATGTTAGGTTGACTCACCAGTTAATGCAGCTATTTGGTCATAAATGTTTCTTTGTTAATCACTTTCGATTACCAATTCAATATCCTAGGTTATAGGTCTATTCAGATTTTCTTTCTTCTTGAGCCACTTTGGTAGTTTGTGTCTTTCTAGTGATTCGTCCATTTCATCCAGGGCAGCTAATTTGTTGTTAGACAGTTGTTCACAGTATACTCCTGTAATCCTTTTGTATTTCTGTAAAGTTGGTAGTAATGGCTCTGCTTTCATTTATTATTTTAATAATTAGTCTTCCATCTTTTGCTCAGTCAATATAGTGAAAGGCTTGATCTTTCAAATAATCTATGTTTATTCATTCTACTGCTCTCCAAACTTCTATTTTATTGATTTATGCTCTAATTATGCTCTCTATTATTTCTTTCATACTGCTAGCTTTGGATTTAGTCTTCTTTTGTCTTCTTCCACTGCCTTTAGGTATAGAGTGAGGATGTTGATTTGAGATTTTTCTTAAATGTAGTTGTTTATATCCATACATTTTCCTTTGAACTCTACTTTCACTGCATTCAATAAGTTTTGGTATGTTTTGTTTTTATTTTAATTTATCTCAAGATATTTTATAATTTTGCTTGTGATTTATTTTTTCACTCACTGGTAGTTGAAGACTGTATTGTTTAATTTCCACATTTTCGTGAATTTTCCAGTTTTCACTTATTTATCTGTTGTTTCTTCCATTGTGGTTGTAAATTATATTTTGTATGATTTCAAACTTTTATAAATGATTAGGACATATTTTGTGGATGAAGATATGGCCCATCCTAGAGAACTTCCATATACACTTGAAAGGAATGTATATTCTGCTGTTGTTGAATGGACTGTGCTGTATATGCATATTAGCTCTCAGTGGCTTATACTGTTGTTTAACTCTTGTATTTCTCATGAAGCTTCTGTCTGGTTTTTCTATCCATTAATTAAAATGAGGTATTGAAGTGTCCAACTGTGACTATAGAACTGTGGGTTTATCCTTTCAATCCTGTTAATTATTTCAGCTTCACTGAGGTGTAATAGAGAAATAAAAATTGTACATGTGATGCGTTTATATGTACATTCTGAAATGATTACCAAAACGAAGTCAATGAACATGTTAATTACCTCACAGAATAGTTACCTTTTTGTGTGCATGTGTGGGATAAGAAAACTTAACTCTATCCCCTGTGACTGCAAAGTGGACATTCCACCTGCTCCAGGCTCCAGCAGAGGAAGACTGGGGCAGGTGGCACCACCAGGGAGGCCCTCAGGCCTGGCGCGCACGCATTCCAGAGGCCACCCAGACCACGTTCCGCCGCCTGGGCGCACAAGCTGCAGTCGCTCTCCGTGTGCAGGCAGCAGCTGCCTGGCAACCCCTGAGCCCGCTTGTGCTCCCAGTCTCGCAGAACCAGGGCCAGGTGTCCCTGTGGCTGTGGCCAAGCCAGGCATTCTGCCCGGCGGTGGCGGCTGCACAGGGGCGAGAACTGAGAACCTGCCGCTCAACCCCACACGGGGTGACTGCCGAGTGCCCATGACAGCGGCCCCGATCTCTCTCAGGTGGAGGAGTGGGTGGGAGGCATGGCCTGGGGGCCCTCAGGCTGGGCGCGCTGGCGATCCCGAGGCCGACCAGGCCATGCACCTCCAGCCCGCCTGGGCTCCCAAGCTGCAGCCGCCTTCTGTGTGCAGGCAGCAGCCTCCAGGCAACTCCTGAGCGTGCCCGCTCTCCTCACATCTCCGAAGCAGGGCCAGATGTCCCTGTGGCTGCGGCCAAGCCAGACGGTCTGCCCTGCAGCAGCTGCACGGGGGCGGGAAGCGGCCGTCAGCCCCATCCCCAGTGGCTGCAGAGGGCCCCTGGCTAGAGGTCTGGAGCTCTGGCAGAGGAGGAGCCGGGTGGGGGCAGGGTCTGGCTTGACCATTTGGAATTACAATACACTTCACTCATCAACCACAGAACATACACTGGAGTATCATCTGCGTGCAGATGAGTATACTGCTCAAAGCGATTTACAGATTCAATGCTTTTCCTATCAAACTACTAATGTCATTTTGCACAAAATAGAAAACATCTAAAATTTATATGGAACCTAAAAGAAGTCTGAATAGCCAAGTCAAAGCAATACTAAGGCTAGAGACATAGGCTAGAGACATCATAGTACATGACTTCAAACTATACTAGAAGACTATAGTAATCAAAACAACATGGTACTGGTAGAAAAACAGACACATAGACCAATGGAACAGACTAGAGTACTAGAAACTAAGGCCACATGCCTGCAACCATCACATCTTTAACAAAGTTGACAAAAGTAAGCAATGGGAAAAATACTTTTTATTTAATAAATAATGCGGGGATAACTGGCTAGTCATATGCAGAAAAATAAAACTAGACCCCCATATTTCACCAAATACAAAAATTAGCTCAAGATGGATTAAAGAGTTAAATGAAAAATCTCAAGCTATAAAACGCCTAGAAAAAACCTAGGAAATACTTTTCTTGATAACGGCCTTGGCAAATAATTTATGGCTAAGTCCTCAAAAGCAATTGCAACTAAAACAAAAAATGACAAGTGGGATTTAATTAAACTGAAAAACTTTTGCACAACAAGAGAAACTATCAAGGTAGTAAAGAGATAACCCACAGAATGAAAGAAAATATTCACAAACTACGCATCTAACAGAGGTCTATTATGCAGAACCTATAAGGAACTTAAACAAATCAACAAGCAAGCAGCAAGTAACTCCATTAAAAAGTGGGCAACAGGACATGAACGGACATTTTTCAAAAGAAGACATACACACAAGCACCCAACAAACATATGTAAAAGTGCTCATCGTCATTATTTATTAGAGAAATGCAAATCAAAACCGAAATGAAATACCATTTCACACCGTTCAGAATGGCTTTTTTTGAAAAGTCAAAAGAAAAACACATATCGGTGAAGATTTAGAGAATAGAGAACACTTATACACTTTCTGAAGGAATGTAAATTAGTTCAGCCACTGTGGAAAGCAGGTTGGGGATTTCTTAAAGAACTGAGAGTTGATCTACCATTCAATCCAGTAACCCCATTACTGGGTATATACCCGAAAGAAAATAAATATCCTATCAAAAAGACACATGTAGCCATATTTTTATCACAGCAGTATTCACAATCACAAAGACATAGGCTTAATCCAGACATCCATCAGTGGTGGTCTGGATAAAGACTCATGGAATACTATACAGCCAGAAAAAAACTCAAAATTATGCCATTTGAAGCAACATGGATGCATTGTTTCCAGCAAACTAATGCAAAAGCAAAAAACAAAATACTGCATGTTCTCTTTCATAAGTGGGAGCTAAATGCTGGGTACACATGGTCATAATACAGAGGGGTGGGAGGGGCCGGGACGGTGGCTCACGCCTATAATCCCAACACTTTGGGAGGCCAAGGTGAGCGGATCACCCGAGGTCAGGAGTTTGAGACCAGCCTGGCCAACGTGGTGAAACCCCGCCTCTAATGAAAACACAAAAATTAACTGGGCATGGTGGCTGGCGCCTGTAATCCCAGCTACTCGGGGATCTGAGGCGGAGAGTCGCTTGAACCCGGGGGGGCGGAGGTTGTAGTGAGCCAATATCGCGCCACATCACTCCAGCCTGGGCAATGAGCAAAACTCTGTCTCAAAAACAAACAAACAAACAAAAAACAAAGAGGGAGGGGGGAGGGAATACAGATTGATTAAAACTACCGATTTGTTAGTGTCCTCTCTACCTTGGTAATGAATTCATTCATTTAATTCATAAGTCATTCATTCAATTCATAATTCAGTTCCCCCTGAGAAAAAAATATTCACTTGTCATTAAAATCTCTCTGTATCTTACTGATTTCAGATAGAAGTTAAATTTCACCTTAATAATAGAAATAAAAGAACTAGTTAAACTGACAAAAACTAATAAACGTTTGTTCAAATTTACTGAGAGAGTCATGGGTACTCATATAATAGTAACATTCTACCAGTTTTAAGTAAAATAAATAAGGAAACAATCTTAACTCCATCGCCTACCGGAAGGGACGTGACCCCGCTCCCAGGTGAGTGGGACCCTGCGCTCTGGGCGGGTTGCGCCGCGGTCTCTGGCACCTCTTGTTGGCAGCGTCGCTTTTGCAGGCACAGGGCAGGCATTGGGGGGCGGGCAGCAGGCCAGGCCCAGGCGAATCCTTTGCCAGGGGCTGGGCAGGTGTGGAGAGGGGCGGAGCGGTGCTGCCCTGGGCGAGGGAGCCTCCCGCTCTGGACGGTTCGCCGCCCCTGCCCCAGGAAGGCGCTGCAGGATCTGGGTGGGGAAGGGGAGGGACAAGGGAACACAGGCCAGGCCAGGTGGCCCCTGAGACCTGGATGATGCAGGAGGGGCTGTGGGAGACCAGAGAGGACCCGAAGCAGAAACCGGGAACTGATATCTGTGGCTGAATATTTGTCCTCTTGCTGAAGTTTGAAAGTCAGTTATTTCATTAAAGTTTAATTTTATTATAAAAATAACAACTATTAAAAATTCCCTGTAGTCACTGGAGTGATAAATTTTGGTGCAGTTTCAGCATAACACTCTAATTATTCTAATTGCGGCCATGTTTCAAAATATATGCCATATATTTTTATGGCATCCACCCCTGTGTCCCTGTGTCCCCCATCCGCCTCTGTGTCCCTGCTGGCTCAGGAAACGAGCTTCTTCCTCCTTCCGCAGACTCGAATCAGGCCATCCTCCCTCCTGCGCCTGAGGCTGTCATGGGGACAGCCTGCCCTTGAATAGCCGGAGAACGCCCGGCCTGTGCCCTGTGCTTGGCCTGGTGTCCTGGCTTGTGCCCCTCAGAGCCCCGCACAAAGCAGTGTGACAGGTGTGGAAGGACCCAGCACCAGGCAGCGGTGAGCGGATGGATGCTCCAGGGATGTGGGGCTGCTGGCAGTCAAGAACCCATTGCCAAATTCCATGGCATAATTTTGGATATTTTTCCCTTATATTTTTGTGTAAGGCTTTCAGACTTACACATTTTGAGTTTTTTTTAAAAAATAGTATAAACTACAATTCTGACTACTGTATTTTACATGTTGATAGCAAATCTTCATACCGTTTTTGTGTTAAAGGGGGCTATTCCCTCTCCATAGTTTGGCCTTTGCACCCTTGTTGAAGATCATTTTGACCATATATACAAGGTTTTGTGGAGAGAGGGGTCTCTATTATTTTCTATGTCTACACGTCTTGATTTAATACATTTCTTTTTAGATTTTCTCCTTTTTACTTTTTGAGACAGGTTCTTTGTCATCCAGGCTGGGGTGCACTGGTGCGACCATGGCTCACTGCAGCCTTGCTCTCCCAGGCTTAAAAAATCCTCTCACCTCAGCCTCTGGAATAGCTGAGACTACAGGTTCATGTCACATTGCCAGGTTAATTTTAATTTTAATTTTTTTTTTAGCGATAGATGTTCTCACTAGGATGTCCAGTGTGGTTTGAACTCCTGGGTTCAAGCAATCCTCCTACCTCAGCCTCACAAAGTGCTGAGGTTACACGTGTAAGCCATAGAACCTGGCCTCAAAATACCACATTTGAAAAGAGTTTAACAGCACTGCAATTAGTTTTTGATTTAAAAATTGTGAGGGCTCCACAATTGACATTATTTTACAAGTTTAATTGGCTATTTTCCATCTTGAGATTTCATATGTTTTAGAATTTTGTATTTCTGCAAGTAAATATTGTTATGATTTATATAGCTATTGCATTTAATCTGTTGTTGATTTCATTAGTATAGACTTAAGAATATTGTTTTCTAATTTATGAATATGGGATATCTTTTCAATTGTCTAATCTATAAATATAGAATATCTGCCCCATTGTTTGTGACTTTTCTTCAGCAACATCTTGTAACTTCTAGTATACTAGTCTTACATCTCTTTGCTTGTTTATTCCAAAGTATATTCTTCTTAATGCTATTTTCAATGGAATTTTAAAAACTTGGATTGTACCGTGTAATGAAGAGAAATACACTTAATTTTGTATTCTGCAATTTTGCTAAATGCAACTATTACTCTAACAGGTATTGTTTTCAGCGTATAGGATTTTTTTGTATATAACATCATATCATGTAATTTTACTTCTTCCTTTAGAATGTGGATCTTTTCTTTTTTTCACTGCCTAGTTGTTTTGCCAGGACTTTCACTGCTATTTTTGAATAGATGTGGCAACAGTGAATATCTTGCCTTATTATTAATCTTAGAGGATAAACTTTCCACACTTCAGAATTCTGTATAATATTAGTGATGATGGTTTTGTTGTTGTTGTTGTTGTTGTTGTTGTTGTTTTTCTGAGATAGGATCTTGCTCTGTCAACCAGGCTGGAGTGCAGTGGCATGATCTGGGCTCACTGCAACCTCCACCTCCCGAGTTCAAGCTATTCTCATGCCTCAGCCTCCCTGGTAGCTGGGACTACAGGCACACACCACAACGTCAAGCTAATGTTAATATTTTTTGTAGAGACAGGGATTCACCATGTTGGTCAGGCTGGTCTGGAACTCCTGACCTAAAATCATCCACCCGCCTCAGCCACCCAAACTGCTGGGACTATAGGCATGAGCTGTTGAACCCAGTTGGTGATGAGTTATTTACATATCTTTTGCTATGTTATTTTCCTTTTATTTCTAGATTATTGAGTGTTTTTTTATCTTGAAAAGATGATTAATACTGTCAGTTGACTTTTCTGCATTATTTGAGATGATTGTGTGGTTTATATCTTTCACTCTGTTAATATGATATATTAAATTGATTGGTTTAAACTCTCATTCCAATATAGCCAAATAGGAAGAGCTCTGGTCTGCAGCTCCCAGTGTGATCAATGCAAGATGGGTGATTTCTGCATTTCCAACTGAGCTACCTGATTCATCTCATTGGGACTGATTGGACAGTGACTTCATCCCATGGAGGGTGAGCTGAAGCAGGGCAGGGCATCAACTCACCCAGGAAGTGCAAGGGGTTGGGGGATTTTCCTTTCCTAGCCAAGGGAAGGCATGACAGACTGCATCTGGCAAAACAGGACACTCTTGCCCAAATACTGCACTTTTTGCACAGTCTTAGCAACTGGCAGACCAGGAGATTCTCTCCTGTGCCTGATTCATTGGGTCCCACACCCATAGAGCCTTGCTTACTGCCAGTGCACCAGTCTGAGATTAACCTTCATGCTGCAGCTGAGCAGATGGAGGTGAATCCACAATTTTTGAGGTTTGAGTAGGTAAACAAAGTGGCCAGGAAGCTTGAACAGGGTAGAGCCACTCACAGCTCAGCAAGGCCTACTGCCTTTATAAACTCCACCTCTGTGGGCAGGGCATAGCTGAATAAAAGGCAGCAGAAACTTCTGCAGACTTAAACCTCCCATCTGACAGCTCTGAAGAGAGCAGTGGTTCTCATGGCATGGTGTTTGTGCTCTGAGAATGGACATACTGCCTCCTCAAATGGGTCCCTGAACCCCGTGTAGCCTAACTGGGAGACACCTCATAGTAAGGGCCAACAGACACCTCATACAGGTGGGAGACCCTCTTCAATGAAGCTTCCAGGGAAGGATCAAGCTGCAATATTTGCTGTTCTGCAGCCTTCTCTGTTGATACCCAGGCAAACAGGGTCTGGAGTGGACCTCCAGCAAACTCCAACAGACCTGCAGCTGAGGGACCTGACTGTTAGAAGGAAAACTAACAAACAGAAAGGAATAACATCAACATAAACAAAAAGGACATCCACACCAAAACCCCATCTGTCAGTTACCAACATCAGATACCAAAGGTAGATAAAACCACAAAGATGGGAAGAAACCAGAGCAGAAAAGCTGAAAATCCTAAAAACCAGGGCACCTCTTTTCTTCCAAAGGATTGCAGCTCCTCACCAGCAGTGGAACAAAGCTGGAGGGAGAGTGACTTTGACGAGTTGACAGAAGGAGGCTTCAGAAGGCTGGTAATAACAAACTTCTCCAAGCTAAAAGAGCATGTTCGAACACATCGCAAGGAAGCTAAAAACCTTGAAAAAAGGTCAGACAATGGCTAACTAGAATAAACAGTGTAGAGAATACCTTAAATGACCTTATGGAGCTGATAACCATGGCACAAGAACTTTGTGACACATGCACAAGCTTCAATAGCTGATTCAATCCAGTGGAAGAAAGGATATCAGTGATCAAAGATCAAATTAATAAAATAAAGTGAGAAGACAAGTTTAGAGTAAAAAGAGTGAAAAGAAATGAACAAAGCCTCCAGGAAAAATGGGGCTATGTGAAAAGACCAAATCTACGTTTGCTTGGTGTACCTAAATGTGACAGAGAGAATGGAACCAAGTTGGAAAACACTCCTTAGGATGTTATTCAGGAGAATTTTCCCAATGTAGCAAGGCAGGCCAGCATTCAAATTCAGGAAATACAGACAACACCACAAAGATACTTCTGGATAAGAGCAACCCCAAGATACTAATTGTCAGATTCACCAGGGTTGAAATGAAGGAAAAAATGTTAAGGGCAGCCAGAGAGAAAGGTCAGGTTACCCACAAGGGGAAACCCATCAGACTAACAGCAGATCTCTCAGCAGAAACCCTAGAAGCCAGAAGAGAGAGGGGTCAATATTCAACATTCTTAAAGATAAGAATTTTCAGCCCAGAATTTCATATCCAGCTAAACTAAGCTTCATAAGTGAGGGAGAAATAAAATCCTTTACAGACAAGCAAATGCTGAGAGATTTTGAGACCACCTGGCCTGCCTTAAAAGAGCTCCTGAAGGAAGCACTAAGCATGGAAAGGAACTACCGGTACCAGCCACTGCAAAAAATATGCCAAATTGTAAAGACCATCGATACTATGAAGAAGCTGCATCAATTAACAGGAAAAACAGTGAGCTAACATAACAATGACAGGATCAAATTAACACATAACAGTATTGACCTTAAATGTAAATGGGCTAAATGACTCAATAAAAAGACATAGACTGTCAAATTGGATAAAGAGTCAAGACCCATCAGTGTGCTGTATTCAGGAGACCCATCTCACATGCAGAGACACACATAGGCTCAAAATAAAGGGATGGAGGAAGATTTACCAAGCAAATGGAAAGCAAAAAAAAATTAAAAATTAAAAAAAAGCAGGGGTTTCAATCCTAGTCTCTGATAAAACAGAATTTAAACCAACAAAGATCAAAAGACACAAAGAAGGCCATTACATAATGGTAAAAGGATCAATTCAGCAAGAAGCGCTAACTACCCTAAATATATATGCACTCAATACAGGAGCACCAAGATTCGTAAAGTAAGTCCTTAGATACCTACAAACAGACTTAGACTCCCACACAATAATAACGGGAGACTTTAACACTCCACTGTCAATATTAGACAGATCAACAAGACAGAATGTTAACAAGGATATCCAGGACTTGAACTCAGCTCTGCACCAAGTGGACCTAATAGAAATTTACAGAATTCTCCACCCCATATCACCAGAATAAACATTCTTCTCAGCACCACATCGCACTTATTCTAAAATTGATCACATAATTGGAAGTAAGCACTCCTCATCAAATGTAAAAGAACAGACATCACAACAAACTGTCTCTCAGATCACAGTGCAATCAAATTAGAACTTAGAATTAAGAAACTCACTCAAAATGGCACAAACACATGGAAACAGAACAACCTTCTTCTGAATGGCTACTGGGCAAATAACAAAATGAAGGCAAAAATAAAGATGTTCTTTGAAACCAGTGAGAACAAAGACAAAAAACACCAGAATCTCTGGGACACATCTAAAGCAGTGTGCAGAGGGAAATTTATAGAACTAAATGCCCACAAGAGAAAGGAGGAAAGATCTAAAATCAACAGCCCCACATCACAATTAAAAGAACTAGAGAAACAGGAGCAAACAAATTCAAAAACAAGCAAAAGGCAAGAAAGATCAGAGCAGAACTAAAGGAGATAGAGACACAAAAAACCCTTAAAAAATCAATGAATTTAGGAGCTGATTTTTTGAAAAGATCAACAAAATTGATAGACCACTAGCAAGACTAATAAAGAAGAAAGAAGACAAGAATCAAATAGACACAATAAAAAATGATAAATGGTATATCATCACTGATCCCACAGAAATGCACACTACCATTAGAGAATACTATAAACTCCTCTACACAAATAAACTAGAAAATCTAGAAGAAATGGATAAATTCCTGGACACATACACCCTCCCAAGATTAAACCAGGAAGAAGTTGAATCTCTGAATAGACCAATTACAGGCTCTGAAAATTGAGGCAATAATTAATAGCATACCAACAAAAAAATATCCAGGACCAGATGGATTCACAGCTGAATCCTACCAGAGGTACAAATAGGAGCTGGTACCATTCCTTCTGAAAGTATTCCAATCAATAGAAAAAGAGGAAATCCTCCCTAATTCATTTTATGGGACCAGTATCATCCTGATACCAAACCCTGGCAGAGACAAAACAAAAAAAGAGAATTTTAGACCAATATCCTTGATGAACATCGATGTGAAAATCCTCAATAAAATACTGGCAAATAGAATCCAGCAGCACATCACAAAGCTTATCCACCACGATCAAGTAGTCTTCATCCTTGGAATGCAAGGCTGGTACAACATACACAAATTAATAAATGTAATCCATCATATAAACAGAATCAATGACAAAAACCACATGACTATCTCCATAGATATACAAAAGGCCTTTGAAAAAATTCAACAGTCTTTCCTGTAAAAACTCTCAATAAACTACATATTGATGAAATGTATCTCAAAATAATAACAGCTATTTATGACAAACCCACAGCCAATATCATACTAAATCAGTAAAACTGGAACCATTCCCTTTCAAAACTGACACAAGACAAGAATGCCCTCTCTCACCTCTCCTATTCAAAATAGTGCTGGAAATCCTGGCCAGGGCAATCAGGCAAGAGAAAGAAACAAAGGTATTCAATTAGGAAGTCAAATTATCTCTGTTTGCAGATGACATGATTGTATATTTAGAAAACCCCATCGTCTCAGCCCAGAATCTCCTTAAGCTGATAAGCAACTATAGCAAAGTCTCAGGATAAGAAATCAATATGCAAAAATCACAAGAATTTCTATACACCAATAACAGACAAACAGAGAGCCAAATCATGAGTGAGCTCCCATTAACAATTGCTACAAAGAGAATAAAATACCTTGGAATACATCTTACAAGGGATGTGAAGGACCTTTTCAAGGAAAACTACAAATCACTGCTCAACGAAATAAAAGAGGACACAAACAAATGGAAGAACATTCCATGCTCATGGATAGGAATAACCAATATTGTGAAAATGGTCATACTGCCCTAGGAAATTTACAGATTAAATGCTATCCCCATCAAGCTATGAATGACTTTCTTCACAGAATTAGAAAATACTACTTTAAAGTTCATATGGAACCAAAAAAGAGCCCATATCGCCAAGACAATCTAAGCAAAAAGAACAAAGTCAGAGGCATCACACTATCTGACTTCAATCTATACTACAAGGCTACAGTAACCAAACAGCATGGTACTGATATCAAAACAGATCTATAGACCAATGGAACAGAACAGAGGCCTCAGAAATAACACCACACATCTACAGCCATCTGATCTTTGAAAACCCTGACAAAAACAAGCAATGGAGAAAGGATTCCCTATTTAATAAATGGTGCTGGGAAAACTGGCTAGCCATAGGTAGAAAGCTGAAACTGGATCCCTTCCTTACACCTTATACACAAATTAATTCAACAGGGATTAAAGACTTAAATGTTAGCCCTAAAACCATAAAAACCCTAGAAAAAATCCTAGGCTACATCATTCAGGACATAGGCATGGACAAAGATTTCATGACTAAAATACCAAAAGCAATGGCAACAAAAGCCAGAATAGACAAATCAGATCTAATTAAACTAAAGCACTTCTGCACAGTAAGAGAAACTACCAACAGCGTGAATAGACAACCTACAGAATGGGAGAAAATTGTTGGCAATCTATCCATCTGACAAAGGGCTAATATCCAGAATCTACAAAAAACTTAAACAAATTTACAAGAAAAAAACACCATCAAAAATTGGGCAAAGGATATGGACAGACACTTCTCAAAAGAAGACATCTATGCAGCCAACAGACACATGAGAAAATGCTCATCATCACTGGTCATCAGAGAAATGCAAATCAAAACCACAGTGAGATACAATCTCATGCCAGTTAGAATGGTGATTATTTGAAAGTCAGGAAACAACAGATGCTGGAGAGGATGTGGAAAAATAGGAAGGATTTTACACGGTTGGTGGGATTGCAAATTAGTTCCACCATTGTGGAAGACAGTGTGGCCATTCCTCCAGGATCTAGAACTAGAAATACCATCTGACCCAGCAATCCCATTACTGAGCATATACCCAAAGGATTATAAATCATGCCACTATAAAGACACATGCACACTTATGTTTATTGCAGCACTAGTCACAATAGCAAAGACTTGGAACCAACCCAAATGTCCATCAATGATAGAACTGATTAAGAAAATGCAGCACGTATACACCATGGAATAGTACGCAGCCATATAAACAGATGAGTTTTTGTCCTTTGTGGGGACTTGGATGAAGCCAGAAACCATCATTTTCAGCAAACTATCACAAGGACAGATAACCAAACACCACATGTTCTCACTCATAGGTGGGAATTTACCAATGAGAACACTTGGACACGAGGCAGGTAACATCATACAATGGGGCCTGTCAGGGGCTGGAGGGCTAGAGGAGAGATAGCAGCAGGAGAAATATCTAATGTAAATGATGAGTTGATGGGTGCAGCAAAACAACATGGCACATGTAAACCTATGTAACAAACCTGCATGTTGTCCACATGTATCCTAGAACTTAAAGTGTAATAAAAAACAAATAGATTGATTTACATGTGTTGAACAATACTTTCATTGGAGAGATAACTCCTTCTTCGTCATGGTGTATAATCCTTGCAATATGTTATTGAATTTGGTGTTCTAATGTTCCGAGGAGAATTTTTACATCAGTAGTCAACAGGAAAATTGATTTGTAGTTGTATTTTTTTTTCTCCTTAGTGTCTTTGTGGGATTTGGTGTTGTGTTAATTCTGGGCTCATAAAATAAGTTGGAAATTGTTTTATCTTTTTCATTTTTCTGAAGTAGTTTAAGAAGGGTTGGTGTTAACCCTGCTTTAACATTTTGAAAAAAATATGTATTTAATGAAGTGATCCGGGCCTCGGCTTTTTGAGGGGAGGTTGTTGTTACTACTTATATGCCTATTCAGACTTTTTTATGGTTTATTTTTAGTATTATCTATATTTCTAGACATTTGTCTATTTCTCTTAGCTTATCATATTCCCTAAGTGCCAGGTTAGCTACAATAAAATAGAAGAGCAGCTAAATTTTGAAGATTCTATGCTTTAATCTCTGGCTCCCAGGTAGCATCTGTGGACCCACTCATGGCTAGGGGAACTTGCAACCCCATAGGCAGAGACACAAACCTGGCTGGCATTGCCAACTATTAATCACAGAGTCCTAGGGCTTTGAATAAACTTATATGGTAGCCAAGTAGTGGTTGCAGTGGGCCTTGGGTGAGACCAAGTATTTTCTACTCTTCTTTCCCCTCTCTGCAGGCAGAAGAGCTTCTTCTATGACTGCCAACACTACTGGCCCATGGGGGGTTTCCACCAAATCATCATCACTTTCTCACTTAAAGCCCAAGGACTCTTTAGTTAGCTTGTGATAAATTCTGCAATGCCTGGGACTCGACCTTTGGCCCAGGGCAAGTGCAGAAATGCTGACCAAGAAGACCCTAGGCCTGGACTCAGGGACTCTAAGAATCTGCTTGGTGATCTACCCCACTGTGGTTGAGCTGGTATACCAGGTGCAATGTAGAGTTCCCTTTACTTTCCCCCCTGCCTTTCTCAAACAGAAGTCTTTCACCATAGCTACCACAGCTAGAAATGTACTGGGTCACACCTGAACTTAGCACTTCTCAGAGCCCAATGCCCATGGTGTATTACCTGGTTGTCACTGTTTTTTATTCTGGGTACAGGGGTTCTTTAGTCAGCAGGTGATGAATTCTGCCAGGTCTTTACTGACATGGCAGCATTGAGTTTGATGTAAAGTCCTCCAGTCACTGTGCTCTCCCTCTCCCAAATTCACAGGTTTCTGTGTGTTGTGTGGCTGCTGCTAGGTGGGGGGTGGGGGAGTGGTGTTGTGAGCACTCCCTTAGCTGCTCTGGCTGCTGTCTCAGTAGACCCCATACTCCCCACCCTCCACATTCCACTGGCTCTGAGCCCAGCTCGGAATATGACTTGCCTAATAATTGAAGTCCTTGTGGCCTAGACTGCCCCTTAAGTTCTCTTAGAGTCCAATAGCACGTCAACTCATGATGGCAAGACTTGTAAAAACTCAAGCTCCCAACACTAGGATGGGAAGTTTTCCTCTTTCTAGGGCCAATACACATGCTTCTTCCATTGGCAGATGTCAGCTGAGTACAGTCTTGTTCTGCTTTTCACTGTGACAGGGTAGTACTGAGTTTATTGAAAGCCTCACAAACTATGCGCTCCCTCTCCCAAACATACTATCTCTGCACGATGTAGCCACTACTGGTGGTTGAAAAAGAGGTGACATCCATGCTTCTAGACCGTCTTTTATTTTTTTGTCTTCTCCAATGTCTGTTTCAGTGATATGAAGTTAATACCAGGTACTGTGATTGCTCACCCAATTTTTGGTCCCTTTGACAGTGCTTCTTGAATGTAGTTAGTTGTGAAAATTTGGTGTTTTTGTGTGGTGGATGAGAATGTAGGCTTCTATTCTGCCCTCTTACTCTGTCTCTGCCTTAAATTTTTTAGATTCAGGGAGTATATCTGCAGGTTTATTACATGGATATATTGTGTGATGCTGAGCAATGTGGGATATTATTGATCCCATCACCAAGGTAGTGAGCATATATTGTGGGATATAATTGATCCCATCACCTAGGCAGTAAGCATAGCACCTATGGTTTTTCATCCCCTGCCCTCCTCCTTCCCTCATTCATCTGGTAGTTCTCAGTGTCTATTGTTGTCATCTTTATATTCATGAGTACCCCATGTTTAGATCCTACTTATAGGCAAGAACATATGGTATTTGGTTTTCTGTTCCTGTATTAATTTCCTTATGATAATGGCCTCCAGACTTATGCATGTTACTGCACAGGACATAATTGTATTCTTTTTAATGTGTGCATAGTGTTTTATGGTGTATATGTGGCACATATTTCTATCCAATTTATTGATTCACACATAAGTTAATTCCATGCCTTCCCTATTGTGAATAGCAATATGACGCATATACAAGTGCATGTGGGGTTTCTTTTTGTAGAATTTTAAATTTTCTTTTGGATATATACTCAGTAATGGAATTGCTGGTTGAATGGCACTTCTGTTTTAAATTCTTTGAAAAATCTCCAAACTGCTTTTCACAGTGGCTGAACTAATTTACATTCTCACCAACAGTGTATAAGCATTTCATTTTCTCTGAAGTCTAACCAGAATTTGTCATTTTTTTACTGTTTAATAGTAGCCATTCTGACTAATATGAGATGGTATCTTACATTGACTTGCATTTCTCTGATGATTAGTGATGTTGGACATTAGGAAAACAACCCCATTAAAACATTGACAAGGGACATAAGCAGACATTTCTCAAAAGAAGACGAGCCAGGCACCGTGGCTCACACCTGTAATCCCAGCACTTTGGGAGGCTGGGGTGGGGGGATCACAGGGTCAGGAGATCGAGACCATCCTGGCTAACACGGTGAAACGCTGTCTCTACAAAAAATACAAAAAATTAGCCGGGCGTGGTGGTGGGCGCCTGTAGTCCCAGCTACTCGGGAGTCTGAGGCAGGAGAATGGCGTGAACCTGGGAGGCAGAGCTCGCAGTGAACCAAGATCGCACCACTGCACTCCAGCCTGGGTGACAGAGCGAGACTCCGTCTCAAAAAAAAAAAAAAAAAGATACAGAAGTGGGATTCTTATTCTGTCACATTAAGCTGCCTTTCCTTTGCAAATACAAAATCAAACCATTCGAAAAATCACTTTAATTGTAGGGATTGACAGTATCTTTCCCCTTCCCTATCTCCTTTCCTCTTTTGTGATTTTTTTTTTTTCTGATCACTATGAGTCCACTCCACAGGGTAACCTCCTTTCTTAATCTGTGTGAATTGTGGTGATGAGCTAGTCAGCTCTGTTAAAACCACCAACAAAAAAGTTTTAAATTTCCTAGTTAGTAATACATTTTTAGCATGCCACAAGATACTCTTAGAACAAGGACTTCTGGTCCAGGCATTATGGATTATGATGATTAGTTCTCTGGATTTCTATAAGCTTTGAAATTATGAGGTAAAAATCTAAAATAAGTCGGACTTCATGCTATTTATACATTTATTGGGTTTGTTAATAATTCCATAGGAAAACAGATGAAAGACTTTTGTAGAATTCAATTCTGCTTCACCATACTTAGGGTTACAAGACGGCAATTATATTGATGTAATTGACAGACTGAATTAACCTCAGTCATCACATGTGATTTTTCTAGAGTTTTTTTTAATGGTGCTGACATTCTCTTCAATATGTCCATGCTTAGCTTGGGTTTCTGGGGGACAGATGAGTAGCTAGTACTACCCATCTAAAACATAATGTTCATTAGTTGGAATAATGGTGTGATATGATAGTCTTCAAGATGATGCCCTCAATTTCTTTCCTCTCTGCATGCACATGCTGCTGTTTACATTGACAGGTAGAGTCGAATCTCCCATTTCTTGAATCTGTACTGGTCACAATGACTTGCTTTTCCAATAGGATGGAGTAGAAGTCGTATTCTAGGACCTCCAAGGCTAGGTCCTAAGAAGCTTTGTAGTATTTGCCTGTGTGTCTTGGGACAAACTACCACGTTGTGAGCACTCCAGGTAACATGGAGAGGTCAGATAGGCATCACACTCAGCAGCCAATATGTGCTGCCAGCCATGTAAGTGACCCGTCTAGACTCTTTAGCCTAATTGAGCTTTCAGGTGACTTCAGCAGCAGCCAACCAACCGCAACTTCAAGAAAGTCTCCAAAAGACAACTTTTGTAGTGCCCATCAACCCACAAAACCATGAGAAATAACGTTATTAAAATTACTAAACAAATAATAACAATAAACAATATTAAACAATAAATAATTCCTTAAGTTTTGGAATGGCTTACTATTCAGCAAGAGATGGCTAGAACAAGTACTAAATATTGCACAATACTGAATAAGTATAAGTTTATTTGTATAATATACTTCTATATTTCAAAGCCATTGACATTTCTGGAAAGAGTGCAAAAGTGAGCACTGATTAAATGGTTCCCAAGAGAAGTTGTCTGTTGTGTCTCAATAGCATCATTTACCAATGGGAGCTGTATTTTGTTTTTGGAAAATACACATTTTAATGTTCATTTTAAAAAATATACTAACCATTGTTTAGAAAGGCATATGCTATTTTGAAAAAAATTTGAGCAAACCAGAGAAGTGTAAACTTTAAAGCTCTAATCATATTTATATGCAATTTAACCCATAAGTCCAAAGTCTGATGACAAATATGTTTATGTAATACTGATATTTGGATAAATAAGTTAAACTAACAGCTTTCTTTTTAAATGATAGGCTTATAATTGGTATGATGTTGAGATGGCTGCAGTGGATGGGCTCATCACCAGAATAAAATTTTCTCTTTAATACTTTTTTAGAACATTAAGTGAGAACCAGAGAGTCTAAAACTGGGTTACACAGCAGCAATAAAATCAGAGTGACACTTACTTTGCAGCAGCAGGACTGGAATTCTTGCTGTTGGGGTTGGTGGCAGCAAACTCAATTATGGGTGTCTCCTGCTTCATGCTTAGATGGTGTGTTGGGACATTTCCTGTTTAGAACTCTCTAACACTTCCTGACTAGAGCTGTTTAAAATAGAAACAAACTCCTCTGATTTTGAATTTAGCCTATTTATTGTTACGATTTGTTCATATGTTTCTACTTTTTAGACTGTGGCTTTCTTGTAGACAGAAATTATATCTTATACCTCTTTTTCTTCAGCAGCAGTGTGCCTGGCACCTAGTTGAATTGTCAGGTTCATTGAATGAGTAAAGCAAAATTATACTAGACTTAAACTATTAACTTTATCAATTTTACTCAGAAAATATATAGCTAAGTATGACGTATGAATCAATTTACTCACTTATTCAACAAACTTTTTTAAGTGACTACAATATGTTATGAGCTAGGAATATGACAGTAAACAAATCTCACCTTGTCTCAAACTTCAGTGGATCCAGGAGTCTCTAGAAGTTTAATTCTTGCTCAATCAGCAATTCCTTTTCACTGAAGACTTGACAAGAAGGTTTGAGAAGGCAAGAGTGTGTGAACTCAGCAGATGTTTGTGATGCACCTACCTACTGTGTGCCAGAAGTTGTAGTGTCACAGGCTCTGCCTGTGTCTCCTAGGAAAGGTGAAAACTAAGGACAATATTTTACACAACAAATAATGGCAAGTATGCCATGTGATGGAGAGGGAAAGTGCTGGCTCCCAAGAGTATAACAGGCACTGAGCCTAGCGTGGGGTCCAGGCGTCTCTGGCATGGTGCCCTCCTAGGTCCTGGTTGTCCCTCCTCGTTGCTTCTGATGTCTTCTTCAGTTACATCTGCTTCTCTGCATTTCCTCATTTTACAGTATGTTGGATGCAGTCATCTCTGAACAGGAGTAGGCAACTGTGCACCTGTTATGCCATGCTTGATGCTCTGCATTGATGTACACTGGGCCCAGGTTTCCCTGGTGGACTGCTTGGGCCGTTCTTGTCATCTGGCTCTGAAGTCTTTGCTCACAGAGGTGCACTTGCCAGATGGGTAAGCCAGAGATCTGGGGTCTCTGATGAGGCCACTCTCACCCTGCTTATCTTTCCTGACATACATAACAGATGAAGCTCAGGTGGGCGATGCACCTCAGGCCACAGTGTGGACTGTTGTAACCAAGCGAGTTATAGAGGAACACCACACTTTGAGATAAATTAAGGAGTCCTTTATTAGCCGGCAACTGAGAGGCATGTAATGCTCAAAATTCTCTTGGGCCCGAGGAAGGGGCTGGTTTTGTTTTTATACCGTGGTCTAAATAGGGGAGGGGGGAGTTTAGCTGAAACAAGTTTTACAGAAGCAGAGCTGGCAAATAGTTAAAAAATTAATTGGTTACAACAGCAGTTACAAAACAAATAAACAGTTCCAGGTGCAGGGGCTTAAACTATCACAAAGAGAGAAATGCAGGGGTTTTGCATGACATTCACCGAGTGCATACCCAGGAGCAGCTGGTGCAACTTGCCTCAATATCTTATCAGTAAGTGCATTCCTGGACCTGCTTTGAGTCAGTTTACACTAGTTATGCAATTAAGGGTGGGAGGTAAAGGGGGCTGCATGCGAAGAAAGAAACTAAAATGGAGTCTGTCCGGCTCTCTCTCCACTAGGAGAGAGTCACTCAGGTTAAAACAAGGTAGGGTATCACAGGACCATGTACAATTCTTCAAACTGCAGCTTCAACTCTCTTTCTTATTGCTCTCTTAAGACAGTATATTTAGATCAGAGTAAATGAAAGTAATGTTATTAGGAGATAAGATTAAAATTGATCCCATTTGTAAAAAGGGAAGTAGATTATTTGTGAACTGTAACACTTTTTTTTAGTGAAGAATCACCTTAAAACTTGGAACCTGGATACAAGATAATTCCTTCATTCTGTAAAAGTTTAGTAGCAAACTATATGCCAGGACTGTGCTAGGTACTAGGGATAGATGGTTGAATATATAGTATAAGATGCCTTGGAGTGTCAGATAGTTTCATATAAATGGCTCATGCAGTATATAGACAGTGTGGTAAAAAGAGACTACTGAGATGCACAGAGGACAGACAATAAAGTGTCTTTGAATGGTAGATAAGTGTGTTTAGACTTTTCACCCAGGGCTGTTGAAGTTTTTGAAGGTCAGTGGTCTCAGAGTTTTGGTGTTTTCAAGCCCTGCTAAGCACTTTGTTTCTAGCTGATGATTGGCCACCATTACTGATCATCTATTGGCTCTGTCTGATTCAGCAATCCCACCGCTGAGTATTTATGCAAAGGAAAATAAATCAATGTATCAGAAAGATAACTGTACTTGTGTATTTGTTGCAACACTATTCACAGTAGCACAGACATAAAATCAAACTAAATGCCCATCAACAAATGATTGGAGAAAGAAAATGTAGAAAATATACACAATGAAATACTATTCAGGCATAAAAAACAATAGAATCATAACTTTTGAAGACACATGGATGGAACTGGAGGCCATTGTTGTAAGTGAAGCAAGCCAGACACAGAGTAAACATCGTATTTTAGCACTCATAAGCGGGTGCTAAAAGATGTGTAGATATTGACGTAGAGAGTGGAATGATAATGGAGACTCAGCAGGGTGAGGGGATGGAAGGGGTGAATAGTGAGAAATTACTTAATGGGTACAATGTGCATTATTCTGGTGATGGATACCAAAAGCCCTGACTTCACCACTATGCCATCCATGCTTACAGCAAAATTGCACTTGGAACCCATAAATTTATACAAAAAAAGTCTTAGACCTCTCTCTCTTCTCTCATAAGCCTCAGAGCTCAATGATCCCCTTGGATCTCCTCAGCCTGCTGAGTTGTGATTTTCCTACCTAAGGTGATTTTGGGCAGAGACAAGGGAGTGTTTCAGGAAGATGTTCTCAGGCACACGCTTCTAAAGAAACATTGGAGACTCTTCTACTGGCCTTTATCTAGTCACTGCTTTAAGCAAGGAATAAAACATCTGTGGCTAAAATTTGTAAAACTGTGTTTCCCACCCACCCTTCAGACCTGACAGAAGAGTTTTTAGGATTTTAAGGGAATAGCTTTTTCCTGACCCAAAAGGGCACAGTAGTGCAAAGGCCAATGTCACGTAGGTACCGTTTCCCTATCTGTAAAATAACTTTCAGATACGATTCCTACACCTGGAATCAGTACAGTGTTTTGACTGAGGTATTAGAAAAACTTATGAGTTCATTATCATTTGAACATATGACTAATGTGAAATTTAGGCAGAATTTTATTTGAAAGGATTATTTATGTAATTTTTGATTAAATGATTTATATTGCAGTTATTTCAAACAATAAAAATCAGGTCATTGTGTTGTAAGCTAGAAATACTTACAATAACACATGGTCTTGATTATCTCACATGATGAATTGAAGATTAAAGCAAAATAATTTATCTTAGGGAATTCTGTGACAGTTTCTCTTTCTCTTTGCTTTAATAATGACTTCAAACTCTTGTACATATATGGAGAACTCCTGACTAAAGATTTTTTTTTTGTCTATTGTGCTATGTTTCTGTAACTTTTTAAGATCCAGAGGAACGTACAATTAGTCTCAGTTGGCCAACTAAATGTTATGGAGTCAGCTTCTGCATTATGTGCTGAGCATTGAAGGAATGGTGGAGACAAGGCTGCTACCCTCACGGAGTCTGCTGAGAAAACCTGATGGAGTGTGGCAGGGAACATGCTGGGAGCATCCCAGGATGCCAAAAGTGCACACGGATGGAACACCTGCCTTAGAACAGGGGAGGGTCAGACAAGGAGAAGTGTCAGGAAAAACAAGGAAAGTTTAAAATGCAGGAATAGAAACACACTTGAGAAATCCATGGGGAATGAAAAGAGAATGGCTGAGCAGCAGCAGATTGTCAAAAAGGAAATCAAGAAGGAGCAGCCAAAGAGGTTGATGGAGAACCAGGAGAAAGAAGGTGACACTGAAGCCAAGGGAAGGAAAGTGTTTCAACATTTCTGGGAAACAATGACATGCTCTGTCTTAACCTTGCTGTTTTATGAGTCATATAGCCACATTCCCGGTTCTGAGAAGTCCAGCACTAAAGATGTTTCTTTTAATTTGCTTAACCCAACATTTGCCAGAATAATCTGGGCTCAGTGTGAGTGTGTGTGCGTGTGTGTGTCTGTGTGTTCTACTAATATCTCACTGAGGCTAGTGCTGTACACAACATAAATTTTAAAACACTGGTTTTATCCATCTTTTTGTTCAGCTGCAGCAACATTTACAAAGGTCAACTTTGATCATGTGTCTTCATTACTAAAGGAAACAAAACAAACTAATGAATAAAGCCCACCTGGCAGTTGCTCCTCACTACCTGTACGTCGGAGCCCACCTGGCTTGGCCTGGGTGCCCTGTGCTGACCTGGCCGTGCTGTCTTCTGCCTGCTGCTTTGCCTCCCCTTTCCTCCTGGAGAAGGTAGAGATGCTCTGAGCTTTGGCCTGTCTGGAACATGTGTCCTTCCCCTCATGTGGCCCATGTTTTCCTGAGTCCACTTTAATCTCGTTTAAGGGTATAGAACTTTCCTTAAAGCTTTTGGTCAGGTCTCACTCTCTATGCTGTTTTCCTGCCCCTTCTACAATGTACATACTTTACTGATACATTAATTATGCTATACCAGCCCAGGTTTTTACTTCTATATCATTTTATATCATCATCATTTTTCTTAGAGCTTAGTTCATTTATTTATTCAGTCTTTCCAAAATATAATTGTATGTCATATAATTTCATATTTATTTTCATTGGTGTTTATGTATCTTTTCTGTAAAAATGGAGGCTTTCTAAATAGATCTTCATTAATGTTGAAATAACAAGGTTTCATGTCTTGGTCTCAGCCAAAAGGAGTTCCCCACATTACCAGGAGGGAAATAAACACTTGCATTGTTGCATTAGATATTCTTACAGAGAAAGAGAACCATGTGTAATGGAAAATTGCTAACTTTGCCTCAGGGAGACCAGGTTGATTCACTGAGAAAGTCTGAATTGGTTTAGAAGGTATAGTTCTGAGTTTTCTAGAAGGACAAAAGTTAGAGTAGGGCATAAGAAGTAATGCCCATATCAAAAAATTAGAAATATCTCAAATTAACCACCTAACATCACAACTGAAAGAATTAGAGAAGCAAGAAGAACTCAACCACAAAGCTTATAGAAGACAAGAAATAACTAAAATCAGAGCTGAATTGAAGGAAATTGAGACATGAAAAACTGTACAAAAGATCACTTAATCAAGGTTTTTTGAAAAAATTAATAAGATAGGGCACTAGCTAGACTAATAAAGAAGAAAAGAGAGAAGATTCAAATAAACAAAATTAGTAATGATGAAGGGAATGTTACCACTGACCCCAGAGAAATAAAAATAACAACCAGCAACTACTACGAGCACCTCTATACACACAAACTAGAAACCCTAGAAGAGATTAATAAATTCCTGGACACATATACTCTCTCAAGACTGAACCAGGAAGAAATTCAGTCTCTGAGCAGACCAATTATGAGCTCAAAAAATTGAATCCATAATAAATAGCCTATCAACCCCCCCCAAAAAAAACCCAGGACCTGATAGATTAATAAATTTTAACAGATGTACAAAGAAGAGCCAGCACCAGTCCTACTGAAACTATTTCAAGAAATAGAGGAGGAGGGACTCTTCCCCAACTTGTTCTACGAGGCCAGAATCATTCTGATACCAAAGTCTGGCAGTGACACAACAAAAGAAGAAAACTTCAGGCCAGTATCCTTGATGAACATCCATTCAATAATCCACAACAAAATACTTGCAAACTGAATCTAGCAACACATCAAAAGTCTAATTCACCATAGTGAAGTAAGCTTCTTCCCTGGATTGGAAGGTTGGTCCATCATGGGCAAATCAATAAAACGTGATTCGTAACATAAATTAAACTAAAGATAAGAACCACGTGATTGTCTCAACAGATGCAGAAAAGGCTTTCAGTAAAATTCAACAAAGCTTCATGTTAAAAATTCACAATAAATGAGGTATCAAAGGAACATACCTCAAAATAATAAAGGCCACCTATGATAAACTCACAACCAACATTATACTAAATGGGCAAAATCTGGAAGCATCCTCCTTGAAACCCGCACAAGACAAGGATGCCCTCTTTCACCACTCCTATTTAACATAGTATTAGAAGTCCTTTCTGGAGCAATCTGACAAGAGAAAGAAATAAAGGGTATTTAAATAGAAAGAGAAGTCCAACTACCTCTGTTTGCAGACAACATAATTCTCTATCTAAACCCTATAGTTGTGACCCAAAAACTCCTTAAGCTGATAAACAACTTCCACAAAGTTTCAGGACACAAAATCAATGTACGAAATTTGCTAGCATTCCTATACACCAAGAAGAACCAAACTAACAGCCAAATCAGAGAGGCAATTTTATTCACAATTTCCACGAAAAGAATAAAGTACATATGAATACAGCTAAGCAGGGAGGTGAAAAATCTCTACAATGAAAATTATAAAACACTGCTCAAAGAAGTCAGAGAAGACACAGATAAATGAAAAATCATTCCATGTTAATGGAGAGAAAGAATTAATATCATTTAAATGGTTGTACTGCTCAAGGCTATTCCTATTAAACTACCAATGACATGCTTCATGGAAGTAGAAAAAAGCTATCCAAAAATTCATATAGAACTAAGAAAGAACCTAAGTAGCCAAGGCAATCCTAAGCAAAAAGAACAAAGCTTGAGGCATCACATTACCCGACTTCAAACTATACTACAGCCCTATAGTAACCAAAACAGCAAGGTACCAGTGCAAAAACAGACACATACACCAGTGGAACAGAATAGAGAGGTTAGAATTAAGACCACATACCTACAACTATCTAATCTTTGACTAAGCTGGCAAAAACAAGCAATGGGGAAAAGATTCCCTATTCAATAAATGGTGCTGGGATAACTGGCTAGCGATATGCAGAAGATTGAAGTTGGACTTCTTCCTTATACCATACACAAAAATCACTGAAGATGGATTAAATACTTAAATGTAAAACCCAAAACTATAAAAGCCCTGGAAGACAACATAGACAGTACAATCCTGGACATAGAAAGAGGCAAAGATTTCATGATAAAGACATCAAAAACAACTATTGACAAGTGGGATCTAATTAAACTTAAAAGCTTCTGCTCAGCAAAAGAAATTATCAAGAGAGTGAACAGACAACATATAGAATGAGGAAAAAATATTTACAAACTATGTATCTGACAAAGATCTAATATTCAATATAAGGAACTTGAATTTACAAGAGAAAAACAAAAAACCCTATTAAAAAGTGGCCAAAGCCCTGACTTCTGAATGGCACTTCTAGACCCAGCCAGGGACTGAGGGATCTCACTGCCTTAAAGGAAAGAACACAGGTCTGTCTGGCTTTGCCAACTGCTAATTGTAGAGGCCAAAGGCCTTGAGTGAACATAGGCAGTCGTCAGAAAGTGCATGCAGCAGGACTTGAGCAAGACCCATGCTGGGCTAGCTTCAGGTCTGATCCAGGGCATCATAGTGGTGGTGGCCAGGGGTGCTTGTGTCTTTCTTCTCCCAGCTTTAGGTGGCTTAGAACAGAGAGAAAGACTCTGTATCTTTGAGAGAAAATAAGGGTAGGGAAAAAGAGTCTCTGGCTAGTAATCCAGAAAATTCTCCTGGATCTTGTTGAAGGCTGTCAGGGTGGTACTTCTGTGAGTCTGGAAGAATTACAGCATTATTGGGTATAAGGTGCCCCATAAAGCAGATATGGCTTAGATCACAACACCCAACTCTTTTCAAATATGTGAAAGCCTTCCTAAGAAAGACAGCTACAAATAAACCCAGACAATGAAGACTACAATAAATACTCACCTTTTCTCTCTTTAAATTTTATTTTTTAAACCTCTCATATGGTGCTGCATGCCCAAGATTTTAATGTCCAGACATCGAAGAACATCTACTAGCATCAACACCATCCAGGAAAACATGACCTCACCAAGTGAACTAAATAAGGCACTGGGGACAAATCCTGGAGAAAAAAGAGATATGTGATGTTTCATACAGAGAATTCAAAATAGCTGTATTAAAAAAAAAAGCTGAAAGAAATTTAAGATAACAAAGTAAAGAAATTCCAAATTTTATCAGCTAAACTCAACAAAGAGTTTGAAATAGTTACAGCAAATTAAGCAGAAATTCTGAGTGTAAAATGCAATTGGCATGCTGAAGAATGCATTAGAGCCATGTAATAGCAGAATGGATCAAGCAGAAGAAATAGTGAGCTTGAAGACAGGCTCTTTGAAAATACATATAAGAGACAAAAGAAAAAGAATAAAAACAACAAATCATGCCGACAGGATCTAGAAAATAGCCTCACAAAGACAGATCTAAGAGTTATTGGTTTTAAAGAAGATGTAGAGAAAGAGGCAGGGGTAGAAAAATTTATTGAAAGGGATAATAACAGAGAACTTTCCAAACCTAGAGGAAGATACCCATATCCATCTGCAAAAATGTTATAGAACATTAAGCAGATTTAACCCAAAAAAGACTACTTCAAAGCATTCAGTAGTCTTCCAAAAGTCAAAGATAAAGAAAAGTTCTTAAGGAAGAAAGAGAAAAGAAACAAATAACATACTGGGGAGCTCCAACACCTCTGGCAGCAGACTTTACAGTGGAAACTCTACTGGCCAGGAGAGAGAAGCAATAAATATTTAAAGTACTAAAGGAAAGAAACGTTTACCTTAGAATAGAATATACAGTGAAAATGTTCTTCAAATAAAAAGAAGAAATACTGACTTTTTCAGACAAACAAAAGCTGAAGTATTTTATGAATACCATACCTGTCCTAAAGGAATGCTAAAGGGAGTACTTCAATCAGGAAGAAAAGGACATTAATGAGTAACAAATGATCACCTAAAGGTAAAAAAAAAATCCTCATTGCTAATAGGATACAAAACAAAACAGAATATTATAACACTATAGCTGTGTGGTGGTGTGCAAACTACTCTTATTCAAAGTAGGAATACTAAAGAATATCCAATCAAAAGTAATAGCAACAACAACATTTCAAGACATAGCACAATAAAATATAAATAGAAACAACAAAAAGTTAAAAAGTTAAGGGATGAGCACGACCAGTCCTGAGCCGGCAGATGTGGTGGAAGCCCCGGAGCTCGGGAGCTCGCGGAAGGACTGGAGCGTGGGCGGAAAGGAGGCCGCCCCGAGAGCTGGAAGCCTGCGCAGGGGACAGAGGCCTCCGGCGGCGCCCCCCAGCAACAGCAGGGCGGTGCCACATTGGTCCTGAGCCAGGCCTGGCCGCCGGTGATGGCGGGACTCTCTGGGAGGCCGGCGGTCCTCGGGTGTAGAGGGAGACAGCTGCCCGGGGGCACGGGCGAGCGCCTCTGGGGGTCCCGGATCCGAGACCCGCGGCCCCGGGGTGGCGGTGACGCCTGGAGTCGTGCGGGCGTGGCTGGGCCGGGCTCTTGGGGCAGCCAGGCGCGGCTACTGGCGTCTAGGCCACACCACCCTGAATGCGCCGGCTCGCCTCTGATCTGCTGAAGCTAAGCAAGGTCGGGACTGATTAGTACTTGGATGGGATTCCGCCTGTTAATAGCGGGTACCGTAGGCTTTTGGCTTCCCGCTCCCTCCCTCTTTCCCCCTTTTGTCTCCGTGCTTCCCAACCGCCCCCCCCCCCAACCGCCTCTGCTCCCCCTTGACCGACCCCGCGCCCCAGCCGAAGCCCAGGACCTCCTCCTGAAGATCCGCCACTGCAGCACCACCAGGCAGCAGCATCCCACCTCTTCCGACTCGCGGCAGACCCACCCAACCCGGGCGGGAGGGGACCGACCCTGAGGGCGCAGGCGCGGGTTCCCTGAGGTCCCGGGTGTCTTCACGATCCCCGGACTCCCAGGCAATTGTATTCACTCATTCAGCGTCACGCAACCGTCCAAGCTGGTGGAAGGGGCGAGCAGGGGCAGCGGGTGCCACAGACCCCAGCCAAGATCTCCGCTCCAGAACCCAAGGGCTGCTTTCCCCAGAGGAAGGACATTTTCTTCGCCAGCCACGAGGAAATCCGTCCCTGTGCACCCTGTTTCCCAGTGCCACCGACTTCGTGTAAACTCCAGTCTGGAGGACAGGAGAGAGACCCAGGCCTCGCCCCGTGGACACGCTCGGCGCCACGGCTCCCGCCAGACATGCGAGCACACTCTACAAATCTCTGGGCCCACCGCGCCAAGGAGACAGAAAGAAGCAAACAAAGGAAGGACCTTATGAAACGCACCCCCAAAGCAACCAACCAATCCAAGAAAAAAAAACACGTCTCAGGGCTCCATTGGTTTTCCTGGGTGGGGGGCCCTGACCCCCTGTTCTAGCCTGGCCCAAGCACCCTCCACCCCACCCCGGCCTGCTGAAAGGTGCCCTGTCTACCTGAGCAGAGCCTCCCTCTCCAAGGCTCTGTCACTGTCGCTCCACAACTCCCTCACCCTCTCCCTTTCTCTGCTTCCCCCTCCACCTCGCGCTCTACTGTGGCGCTCTCTCTTCCCCCCTCTCTCTCTCCTCCCCCCTTTGCTGTCTCTCTCTATCGCTGTCTCTCTCTCTCCCTCTGGTTCTATTTCTCCATTGCTGTCTCCCTTGCTCTCCTTCTGTAGCAGGAGGAGCTGCAGACAAAACCCCTCAGACACGGAGTTGTAGAAGGAAGGGCTTTATTCAGCTGGGAGCATCGGCAGACTCACGTCTCCAAAAACCGAGCTCTCTGAGTGAGCAATTCCTGTCCCTCTTAAGGGCTTACAACTCTAAGGGGGTCCGCGTGAGAGGGTCGTGATGGATTGAGGAAGCAAAGGGTACGTGACTGGGGGCTGCATGCACAGGTAATTAGATGAGAACAAAACAGGACAGGGATTTTCACAGTGCTTTTCTGTGAAAATAGATAACATAACCGAGTAGGTCAGGGGTCGATCTTTAACTACCAGGCCCGGGTGTGGCGCGGGGCTGTCTGCCTGTGGATTTCATTTCTGCCTTTTAGATTTTACTTCTTCTTTCTTTGGAGGCAGAAATTGGGCATAAGACAATACGAGAGGTGGTCTCCCTTCAAGCTATCTGTGTCTGTGTCTTTGTGTGTCCGTGTGTGTGTGCCCGGGTGTGCTGTGTGTGTGTGCACGTGTGCACCCGTGTGTATCCGTGTGTGTGTCAGGGTGGGTTTGCTCGTGGTAGTGGTGGGGTGTGTCTGGGTGTCCGTCAGCCCCTCTTTCCCGGGATGAGGCTGCTGGGGCTCTAGTGCCAGGGCGGGGCAAAGCAGAGACTTCCTGCCCCTTTGGCCATGGCGGGTCCTCGTCAGAACAAGCGTCGATGGTGTGAGCATTGTGAGAAAAAGGGCCTGTGGGGCTGGGCCGGCTGTTTGCCCCTGGGCAGCCCTGGTGGCTCTGGGTGTGTGGGGCAAGAGGGGGCCTTGCAGGAGGGGCGGCGAGGAATCCAAAATAATTTTTCCGCAGCAAGGCGGAGGACCGGAGGGGACCCCAGGACCGTGGGCCCTGGGCCCTGACGCCTCGGAGCACACCCCGTCCTGAGCGGGCCCCAGGTGTTGGAAGCTCGGGAGCTCGAGAGCCTGGGGAAGGCCTGGAGTCTCAGCGAGAGGGTGGCCGCCTGGAGACTTCAGAGCCCTGGCAGGGGATGGAGGCCTCTGGCGCCTGGGCTGTCTCGCGCATGGCGCATGGTCTGGCCGCCAGCGACATCGGGACGCTCTGGGAGGTCGGTGGAAAGCGCAGCGCGGCGACTGGTGGTGCTTGGGCGTAGAGGGGGAGAGCAGCCCGGCCACAGGCAAGCGGCTTCGGGGTGCCTGATCCCAGCCTCGCGGCCCCCGGGTTGGTGGTGATGCCTGGAATCAGGCGGGCGTACCTGGACTGGGCTTTTGGGCCAGCCAGGCGCCACTGCCATTGTCTACGGCCATACCACCCGGAAAACGAGAGAGACCCAAGCCGCGGCCCGTGAGCACGCTCAGCGCCACTGCTCCTGCCACAGTGAGGGGCGCACTCTACAACTTTCAGGGCCCACAGCACCAAGAGGACAGGGAGGAACCAACAAAGGAATGACGCTACGAAAAGCACCCCCAAAGCAACCAACAAATCCAAGTAAAAACACGTCTCAGGGCCCTGTTGGTTTTCCCGCGTGGGCGGCCCTGCCCCCCTGTTCCAACCCAGCCCAGGCACCCTCCACCCTACCCTGGCCAAAGGGTCCCCTGTCTACCAGATAGAGCCTCCCTCTCCAAGGCTCTGTTGCTCTCCCTCTCTAGCTCCCTCATCCTTTCCCTTTCTCTACTTCCCTCTCCACCTTGCTCTCTCTCTCAATCTCCCAGGTTCCTCCCTGTCTCTCTCTCCATCGCTGTTTCTCTCCTTCTGTTTCTATCTCTCCATCCCTCTGTCCCTTGCTCTCCTTCAAGCTGTCTGTGTTTTTGTGTGTCTGTGTGTGTGCTTGTGTTCCCGTGCGTGCGCCCGTGTGTGTCTGTGTGTTTGGGAGTGGGTTTGCTAGTGATTGTGGTGGGGTGTGTCTGGATGTCCATCAGTACCTTTGTCCCAGGATCAGGCTGCCAACTCTATTGCCAGCGCCTGGGTGTCACAGTTGCCGTGATAGTCTTACACACGCAGGTGTGTTCATCTCGTTCATTTTCACGTAGACAACGAGAGCGAAACCACAGAGAAAAGAAACATCCCGTGCATCACGGCCTGATGATGGATTCCTGTTTCCTGCAAAATAGGGAGTCTCCAATATAGCCTGTTTGAAAACTGGAAAGGAGAGCACCGACACGATGCTGGTCTTCCACGCATTCCTGAAAGTTTCTGGGGCCCCACAGAGCTTGGGAAACAAACAGTCAACATGGTCACGCTTTCAGGGGGCAGAAACTTGAGCAACAGGCACCTTTACAGAGGGCAAAGAAACGTGGAATCCAGAATCACGCTTCAGTTGGCCTGGGTGTGACTCCTGTGTGGATGGGACTATCCGCCTCGAGCTCTGTTGCAGGGCTCTACGTGGGGATATGTCATCTGTGAACCATGTGGATGAAAAACAGACAACCACCTGAGTCTCGGCTCATTGCTCTCTGGGGAATTCGCTCATTCCTTCGGAAACAGAATTGGTCTGAATTGCTCCGGGATGAAGTAACCCAGGCTGGAGATCCAGAGGGCCACTGAGCGCCCCGCCGGCCAAAGGGGCTGTGGGCCCAGCACTCAGCCCGTACTGGGCACCCAATATTTTCCCAGAGTTCTGGGTCTTGTTGGTTCCGGAGGCAGAAGACCGTTTTTCTCTCTGCCTTCCGTTCTCTGTTTCTTGCTCCTTTTGTCCCTCGGTCCATCCTTCCCTCTGTTCTTCCCTCCCTCCCCCGGTTTTTTCCTCCCTTTCTCCCTCCCTCTTTCTCTCCCTTCCAGGGTCCCTCCTTCCACCCATCCTTGCCTAGCTCCATCCTTCCATCTCACTCTGTCTCCGTTCCTGTCCTCATCTCTGCCTGCCTTCCCTCTTGCCTGGAAAGGGCAGCACCCTGGTTTGCGCGAGGTCTCCGGTCTTTATTTAGTTGCAAGGCGCTCCATGGTGCTGGCGAGGAGGCTGGCGGGACACGGGTTGGCAAGTGATGGTGAGCGAAGAGGCGGAGGAGTCGAGACGCAGAAAGGAGAACTGGCCTGGTTTCTGCCCCGGCCCAGTGTTTCACGGACTGTGGTCTCCGCCAACCCGACTGAAGAACGCGGGGGGAAAAGGGATGAGAGCTCCGCCTGGGCTAGTTAGCAAACCTAGGCTGCTGCCTGGAAACCCGCGCATGCGCAGTAGACAGCCCACCTCCCTGTACCTGGACCGGCCCTGGGATCCCCGGGATGCTCAGGAATTCTTTCTTGTCATTGTTGACAGCCCTCCTCTGTGTGGAGTCTCTCGCTGGACCTGGAACTCAGGGATCCTAGGCAGGTCAGCTGGAAGGGAAGACACACCTCTCCATACCAAGCCTGACGTTCACCGTGAAAGAGAGGCCGCCGCCCTGCCCCCACCCCGCCCCAAACCCGCCCCAACCTGCTCCTCCAGCAGAGCCCTGTGTTCTTCCTGGCTGAGGAGTGGTTCCAGCAAAGCGGGCTCTTCCACGTCCTTCAGCTCCCCCAGTGGCGCCGGATCTAGGAAAGGTTGTGCCTTTTGCTGAAACTCTGGGGTTGACAGGAGCTCATCTAACAGGCTGGAGGTGAGTGCAGACGAGAGCCCCGGCTCCTGGAGCGGTTGAGAGGTGCCTGGTTGGCTGGCATCTGTGCTTGACGCGGAGGCCTCCGGGGTCGCGAGCTCCGGAGGTGAAGGTGTCCCGTCTTCGGGTTCCCATGCCGCCCTGGCGACCTGGGGCTCCAGCCCCACCACGGACTCCGGTGGGACGTGGGTGGCGCAAGCACACCTTGCCCCTGTGACTCAGCTTGAGGGGCCCCAAGCTGTCCCATTGAGCACGCACCCAGCAGGCCGTCGCACTGCGGGTTCTGGTCTTCCTGTCATTTGTTGGGGTTCGGAGGCCACCAGGGAGTCTGAGGATGGGAGAGCCCCAGTTTCGGAGGAGCCAGGGCAGCGAACACAAAGCCCCGCATGCCCGGGCAGGTTGGGAGAGTCCTTCTGCCTGCGCAGCCTGGCTGGGCTGGAGCAGGGGGATGGCCCTTGCTGCCTGGCTCATGAAAGCCCCCTGTGGGAGAGCCCCAGGAGCGCAGGGCATGTGGGGTGCGGGAAGCGCCGTTCCCCATGCCCCCGTGTAGGTGAACTCGATAGAAGAGGGAGGAGGGTGACACCCACCAGGGGTGCTAATTAGTAACCACAGTGGCCTCAAAGAACTCAAATGAAAGGAAGACTTGCACGTCTCTCACTGTAAGTCCAGAGCTAGAAATGATTAAGCTTAGTGAAGATGTAGAATTTTCATAGCTAGAGAGAAGTCAACGCTTGGCTTCAAAACTTCAAAGGATGGGCTGACTCTCTTTGAGGACCACTGCAGCTGGTGACTTCAAGTTACAGCCAGTGCTCATTGACCACTCTGAAAATCTCAGGGCCCTTAAGAATTGTGCAAAATCTATTCTTTCTGTGCTCTAGAAATGGAACATCACTGTCTGGGTGACAGCACATCTGTTAATAGCATGGTTTACTGAATATTTTAATCCCACTATTGAGACCTACTGCTCAGAAAAAAAAAAAAAAAACCCGATTCCTTTAAAAAGATTGTTGCTTGGCCAGGCATAGTGGCTCATACCTGTAATCCCTGCACTTTGGGAGGCCGAGGATCACCTGAGGTCAGGAGTTCAAGACCAGCCTGGCCAAAATGATGAAACCCCATCTCTAATAAAAATACAAAAAAAAATAGCCGAGCACGGTGGTAGTACCTGTAATTTCAGCTACTCGGGAGGCTGAGGCAGAAGAATGGCTTGAACCCTGGAGGCGGAGGTTGCAGTGAGCCGAGACCACACCACTGCACTCCAGCCTGGGCAACAAGAGCGAAACTACGTCAAAAAAAAAAAATAAAGAAAGAAAAAGAAAAAATAAAATTAAAGAAAAGGAAAAAGGAAAAAAAAGATTGCTGCCTATTGACAATTCACCTAGCTACCCAGAAGCTTAGATGGAGATGTACTTGGAAATTAATGTTATTTTCATGGCTGCTAGTACAATATTTACCTTCAGCCTGTGGATCGAGTGGTTTTGACTTTCAAGTGTTTTTATTAATTAATAAATGCATTTTGTAAAGGTATAGCTGTCATAGATAGTGATTTCTTTGATGAATCTGGATAAACTGAATTGAAAACCTTTTGGAAAGGATTCACCATTAATCCTTTCATGATATTTGAACCTCCTCCCATGAATCACAAATGTCCTTAATAGCAATCCTTACATGCCATTAAGGACATTTGTGATTGATGGGAGGAGGTTGAAATATTAACATTAACAGGAGTTTGGAAGAAGTTGATTCCAGCCCTTATGGATGACTTTGAGGGCTCAGGATGTCAGTGGAGGAAGTCCCTGCAGATGTGGTAGACATCACAAGACAACTAGAATTAGAATTAGGGCCTTAAGGTGAGATGAAATTGCTATAAACTCATGATGAAACTTGAACAAACAGGGAGTTGCTTCTTATGGACGAGCAAAGAAAATATTTTCTTGAGATGGAATATAATCCAGGTGGAGATGCTAGCAACATTGTTGAAATGACAACAAAGGATTTAGAATATTCCATAAACCTAGTTGATAAAGCAGCAGCGGGGTTTGAGAGGGTTTACTCCAATTTTGAAAGAAGTTCTACTGTTGATAAAATGCTGTCAAACAGCATCACATGCTACAGGGAAATCTTTTGTGAAAGGAACAAACTTCATTGTTTTAAAAAATTGACACAGGCAACCAACCTTCAGCAGCCCCCACACTGATTAGCCAGCAGTCATCAATATAGAGGCAAGACCCTCACCAGCAAAAAGATTATGACTTGGTAAGGCTCAGATATTCATTAGCATTTTTTAGCACTGATGTATTTTAACTTAAGGTATGTACACAGTTTTTTAGACATGCTATTAATTACTAATTAATAATTATTAAATACTCATTAGACTACAATATAGTTTAAGCATAACTTTTATAAGCACTGGGAAATAAAATGTTTATGCAACTAACTTGATTGTAACATTTGCCTTATTGAAGTGGTCTGGAACAAAACCCACACTATCTCTGAGGTGTGCTTGTAGGTTTTTGTTTGTAACATTTGCCTTATTGCAGTTGTCTGGAACCAAACCCACAATATCTCTGAGTATGCTTCTAGGTTTTTGGTTTTTCTTTGTTTTGAGATGGGGTTTCACTCTGTCGCCTAGGCCAGAGTGCAGTGGCATGATCATAGCTCACTGCAGCCTCAAACTGCTGGGTCAAGTGATTTTTCTACCACAGCCTCCTGAGTAGCTGGGACTACAGGCATGCAGCACTATGCCTGGCTATTTTTTTTATATATATATTTTTTTTTCGTAGAGACGGGATCTCACTATGTTGCCCACCTGGTCTTGAACTCTGGGGCTCAAGCAATCCAGCCACTTCAGCCTCCCAAAATGCAGCCATTACAGGCTTGAGCAACGGCACCCAGCTTGTCTGCAGTTCTTAAAACAAAAATGGCCAGTGTGGTGTCTGACGCCTGTAATCCCAGCACTTTGGGAGGCCAAGGCAGGTGAATCACAAGGTCAGGAGTTCGAGACCAGCCTGGCCAAGATGGTGAACGCAGTCTCTACTAAAAATACAAAAATTAGCCAGGCGCAGTGGCGGGCACCTGTAGTACCAGCTACTCGGGAGGCTGAGGCAGGAGACTCGCTTGAACCCGGGAGGTGGAGGTTGCAGTAAGCCGAGATCGTGCCACTGCACTCCTGCCTTGCAACAGAGCAAGACTCCATCCAAAAAAAACAAAAAACAAAAAACAAACAAAAAAAAACAACGTAATTTCAAAGATTAAAAGTTAAGATAGATTTTTACAAATGTATATATCTACCATTATAGTATCATACAGAATGGTTTTACTGCCGTGAAGATTCTCTGTGCTCTGTGTATCTATCTCTTCCTTCCCCGTGGTCCATGGCAACCACTGATCTTTCTACTGTTCCCATAGTTTCACCGTTTCCAGAACGTCATATAATTGGAATCGAACAGTACATAGACTTTTCGGATTGGCTTCTTCTTTTAGCAATATGCATTTAAGTTTCCTCCATGTATTTTTTTGTGGCTTGATAGTTCATCTCCTGTTAGCAGTGAATAATATCCCGTTGTCTTTATACTTTTGTGAAGACTCAGAACGTACAACGTGAAGAGTAAACGTGAATGTGCCCTGTAAGCTTTGAGTGATAATGAAGGGTCAAGGTAGGTTCCTGGTTGTCACAGGTGTGCTCCTGTGAGGCAGGAAGCTGTAGTGGGGAGGCTGTGTGTGGGGAAAGGGACATATGGGAAGTCTGTACTCTCTGCTCCATTTAGCTGTGAACCTGCACTTCTCTAAAAAATAAAATTAGTTAAAATTAAAAGCAAAAAATTAGAAAAATTAAAACATTACAATGTGTCATATAGTTTTCAAATCACAAGACCGAAAAAGACATAATAAAATAAACTATAGAAAACAACAAGGATAGGAATAAAACATCAGTGATAAAAGGTAGAAGACAGAAACGTGGAGCCAAACACATTAATTTATTTTAATCATTAGTTATACTCATTTATACTAATTTGTATTGATTTAACATATTAATTCTGACTGAATGGAATTAAAGGAGGTCTGAGGAATTTGCATGTCACATTCTGGATGAGAGGACTCAATAATATTAACTCTTTAGTTTGTTGTAAATCATTTAAAAATACGCTCAAATTCCAATAAAAATTCCAAGAAAAATATTTTCGAAAATCCATATATTGAACACACACATACAATGAGAGCCATTATTATAAAATTTACTGTACGATATTTAAGATTATTATCACTATTCAAAATTAAACAAATTTGAAATGGCACAAAAATAAACACATTAATGAAAGAGAATTAAAAACACAGAAATTGAGTGTAATTTTATCTAGTAACAGGGTAACATTTTAAACCCACAAAACAGAGCGATTGTTCCATTTGTGATATTAAAATATTGGGTAATGATTTGAGAATATAAAATGATAGAATTGAATCATTGTCCCACACCTTACATAAAAGTTAATTCCAGCATTAAATGTAAAAAAAAAAAAAAAAAAGAGAGAGAGGAAAAAGAAAATTAAATGTGTGTGTGTTTTATGACCTTGAGAATGAATGTCTTCTAAAATCAAAATTTCAAACAGAAACCATATAAAAAGGAATAAACCTAACTTACCTAAAATGTAAATTCTTAAACATTTCAACACCAGGTAAAAAGCACAAAACAAACTGGGGAAACTTTTACAGCAATTATGTTACATGAAAGTTAAAATCCTTATGACATATACAATGTATAAAACAGTATGATTACTGCTATTATTAATAGCATTATGATTACCTGGTCTTCCCACACACCAGTCCTCTTCAGGTTCCCTGTGGTGAAGCAGAGCCCTCCCTCTCTGGCCACAGTGAGGGATCCAGCAGGAACCTGTGCCTAAACCCACAGAGGGTGTGAGCCAAGCCAGGTCATCACATTCCCTCCTGCGAAATGACACAGATACCCACTCACGACAGAAATTTGGTCCCTCTCTGGAAAAGTTGTGTAATAATTATTGCAGAAACTTGTTTCTTATTTTCCCAGACACATGGAGAAAGCTGGTCTGGAAGACTGATGTCCACATGCTAAGAGAAGCAGTCACTTATAACACACACACTGCACACACCACACCACGTGCACACGCACACACACCCCACACACAGACACCACACAAACAGCACACACACCATGTGCACACACACCATGTGCACAAGCACACACACCCCACAGAAACCAAACAGCACACACACCATGTGCACATGCACACACACCCCCACACCCACTGCACACACCACACACACCACACCTACAGCACACACACCATGTGCACATGGATACATCCCATACAGACACCACACAAACTGCACACACTACACACACACATCTACAGCACACACACCATGTGCACATGCATACAACCCATACAGACACCACACACACTGCACACACACCATGTGCACACACACTACACATAGACACCACACACACTGCACACACCACACTATGTGCACACACCCCACACACACCACACACACTGCACACACACCATGTGCACACACACACCAGACACCACACACACTGCACACACACCATATGCACATGCACACACTGCACACACACAACACACTGCACATACACCATGTGCACACACACCCCACACACATACACCACACACAGTACACACACCATGTGCACATGCACACACCCCACACAGACACCACTGCACACACACCATGTGCATATGCACACCCCAGACATCACACACACTACACACTCCATGTGCACACATGCACCCCAGACACCACACACACTGCACACACACACCATGTGCACACACACACCCCATACACCACACACACACCACACACGCCATGTGCACATGCACACCCTAGACACCACACACTGCACACAGCAGACACCACACTACACACACGCCATGTGCACACGCACACACCCACATACACACACACACTGCACACACGTCATGTGCACACGCACAACACCCCACATGCAGAAGCCACACACACTGCACACACCATGTACGCACACACACACACCATGCACGTGCACACACCCCAGACACCACACTGCACACACAACCAAGACACCACACGCACTGCACACACACCCCACACACACTGCACACACACCATGTGCACACGTACACACACACCACACACTGCACACACACCATGTACACATGCACACACCCCACACAGACACCACCCACACACTGGCACCACCCACACTGCACACAGCACACCATGTATACACACACTGCACACACACCATGTACACATGCACACACACCCTGCACACAGACCACTCATTGCACACACCACAGCATGTGCACACTCACACACACCCTAGACATCACAGACACCACACACTGCACACACATGTATACACGCACACACCACACACACACCATGTGCACTTGCACACACACCCCAGACACCACAGACACCACACTGCACCCACACCATGTATACATGCACACACCCCACACACTGTACACATACCATGTGCACACATGCACACCTCTGACACCACACACACTGCATACACACCATGTGCACACACACACCCCCACAGACATCACACACACCACACAGTATGTGCACATGTGCACACACCCCCACACCACACACATGAATCTACTACACATACACCACACACATACAGCACCACACACATCACACACCCCATACATACTCCCCACACCACACACCCCACACATACTCCCCACACACTGCACATGTACATACAGCGCCACACACATAGAGCAAACACATACCTCACATACATACACCACACCACACACACATTCTACAAACACATCAAGCACACATCAAACACTACACACACTGCGCACACACAGCACCATACACAAAACACACACATCACATACACCACACACATATCACATGCACACCACACCATAGTACACATAAACACCAAACACACATACACCACGAACACAGCACATATACACACCAGGCACCACCCACATACTACACACAGTATACACACATAACACCCACAATACACTCCACACACACATATACATACCCCATGTACCTACTACACACACAGACCACACACACATATCATGCATACACCTGCACACACCTCACAGAATACATACAATCCTCACTTTTAGAAATTAATTTGGCTTTTAAGGAGCCTGGATAGTAAAATATTTTATTGGCGTTTGAGTGTGCCAAGAAAATGCGTATAAATACACATGCGTAACTATGAGGGCACAAGCAGCACTTTCGAAATCACAACATTAGATTAAACCGTGTAAATTTTTTATTGTTTTTAAAGAGGCAACTCTTTCTCATTTTACTAGAAACTATTTACCAGAGTAAACTAATGAGATTCTTCCTGAGGTCAAAAGACTTTCTGGAAAAACTTATCCTTGATGAAATTGCACTTAAAACATCATTTCCATCGTGAAGTATTTCTTTAAGATGTTCTTGGTCCTTTTCCTGTCATGTGGAATCGTCAATTCAAATTTGAAAAGTGACTTTGAGATGTTTTTCATCCATTATTTTAAAAATGCTGAAGGGCTTTTTAATTCTGCCTTCAACAGAGATCGACACACTCTGATTATGATGTAAAACTGAACACGTTACCCTGACAGGCTTTCTCTTCTGCAGTGCCGCTACCATCATTATTAATAATGATTGAATGCTTTTACTCCATGCACAATCTATATTCCCTGCTTTATAAAGAATAGAAATCTAATTCTCACTATGAAGGCAGATAAAAGTAATCCCTTCAATCTACAGATGACTGAATCATTTACCAAAGCACACAGACTTTAAATAGAATTTATCAAATGTGTCTATATTTCTACGCATAATTCATATAAAGAACATGTAGTTTAAATCATTGCACATTTTATGCTTTTAATCAGTTGTGATGGTCATTAGTATTTTTATCACATTTCCCCAAAGGTAGGCTAATTACTATTATTATTTTCAGCTAGAAATATAAAATGTATTTTCTATTTTTGATGACTTTGAAACATAACCCTTGGAATATAATATCTGTGTATAATATCTGTGGAAAGCATGAAATTAATATTCAAACAGTATGCATTTTTTCCAGAATGAAAATTTCCTCTACAATAACATTCATCCTTTTTTCCTGGTGGACACATAAAAGTCAACATTTCTAACATTGCTGGACGTTATTTACATTAAACTTGCCTCAGCTTCAGGTGTTGCAGAAACTGGGCAAGAGGCCACAAGGTACACAATACACACACACACAAAAAACTTGTATTACTATACTTACCTAAGTGTCTAAAGAGGTGGATAAATATATTAGATTGCTCCAGAACAAGGATTTTTATGGGGCCTATTGGAAAGTATGACTGCAGTTTGAGTGAGATGCCTGTAAGAGATTCAATTTGGCCACTATTTATTGAGTATCCAATTTTAAAAGTACTGACAGAAGGCTCATGAGATAGAAATTTTCACCTAAGTCTATTGGAAATGTGCTACTAGATGCCGTAGTAAAGAGTGGTGTAGTTGTAAAACACATCTGATATCTAAACCTTTGTTTGTTTGTTTTTTACCTGAAATCCTTATGGGGGTGATTGTGTATGTCAATTTGAATCTTTCCATCAACAAGATAAATAAATAAATAGCCAGCCTACCTCGATAAATTAGTTCACCTTTTCGGCAGTGCTTCTCCTCCTTTGACAGCCACAAGATTCACCCGGGGATCTCCTTAAAATGCAAAACCATAGACCACACTTTGACTAGCTTGGATAAGGGGCCAGAGCATTGAAATGAGTGTGTAGGTGACTGTGCTAAGATTCTGCTGCTCATTTGGGCACTGGCTCACCATATAAACAAAGCTTAGGACCTCTAGTCCTTGCTGGAAAAGAAATACACATACATAGGATGTGACTACGGACATGGAATGTCTGTTGTGTTCTGGACATTGTGCTAGACAACAGAGATAAGAAGTCAAATAATCCCTTGTCTCTATCTGAAAAGAGCTTCCTACACAGTGGCTTCTGAGGTCTTTGAAACTAGATTCACTTTCAGATTTGATTATTTTATTTATGATTTGATATTTTCATTGAACTCCATGATATAATAAAGTTTTCCAGAACCTGCTATAACAATTGACTTTTCTTTCAGCATTATGAAGCCACTGGGGCATATAAGTAGTTCATTTATGTTTGTATTTAACCAGACAGGAATAAGTTGAGCTACTTTTCTGGCCACCTTCGTTTAGAGCTGTTTTTTTTTAGTTATTTTTGTTTGTTTGTTTTTGAAATGGGTCTCACTCTGTCACCTAGGCTGAAATGCAGTGGCGTGATCAGAGCTCACTACAGCCTCTACCTTCTAGGCTCAAGCAATCCTCTCACCTCAGCCTCCTGAAAAGCCGTGACCACAGGCTCATACCACCATACCCAGCTAATTAAAAATATATTTTTTTGTACAGACAGGGTTTTTCCATGTTTCCTAGACTTGTCTCCAACTCCTGAGCTCAAGCAATCTGCCTGCCTCAGCCTCCTAAAGTGTAGAGCTGTGTTTTTAGTCTTTTTTGAGCTGTTTTACGATGCAGTTTTGAATTGATAAGTTTGGATTCATTCTGATATTTGCAGATTTAACATCCTACTTCACAAGATGCTCATAGCCTTGATCCATTACAGCCGCTGCCTCATCCATCTCTGCTCATAGCCTTGATCCATTACAGTAGCCACCTTGTCCATCTCTGCTCATAGCCTAAACTAATAGAAGCCAACATGAGTCCAGAACACACATTTTATAAGAGCATAAGAAATTTAAAAATAGCAAAGTATATCATGAAGTTTTTAATAGATACGCGTGGCTAAAATTTATTCTTAATCAATATATTCTATAAGCTGGGAGAAAATATTAAACACATGAAAAGTAAGGAACTTGGGCTGGACGCGGTGACTCACGCCTGTAATCCCAGCACTTTGGGAGGCTGAGGTGGGCGGATCACAAAGTCAAGAGATCAAGACCATCGTGGCTAACACGGTGAAACCCCATCTCTACTAAAAATACAAAAAATTAGCCAGGCATGGTGGCGGGCGCCTGTAGTCCCAGCTACTCGGGAGGCTGAGGCAGGAGAATGCTGTCAACCTGGGAGGCAGAGCTTGCAGTGAACCAAGATCACACCAGTGCACTCCAGCCTGGGCGACAGAGCAAGACTGTCTCAAAAAAAAAAAAAAAAAAGAAAGAAAAGTAAGGAACTTTTATCATTAATATATAACTAATATGACGAGAATGTGATTTATGTTTTTATCTTTACAAGATTTAGGAACATTTAGTGCAAAGAGGAAGAATTTATAATCATAGGGAGCATGTATGATACTGGAGGGAGCCTTTTGACAAGGGGGAAATGGCATCACGAGATATGCTATGGTCATAGCTATGTGGGAGCACAGCTAGCTATGATCTCCTTCATCAAACCCACTGGGCAGTGTTCAGTTACCAACCTTGAGATAGAGCTCACCCACCCAGGACAGAAGAGAATATATACACTGCAGTCAGAAGCCACTGAGTAGGAAGCTTCTTTCAGATAGAGGCAAGGGATATTTGACTTTTTATCTCTAGTGTCTAGTACAATGTCCAGAACACAACAGATATTCCATATGCACAGTCACATCCTTTGTATCTGTATTTCTTTTCCAGCAGGGACTGGAGGTCCTAAGCTTCATTAATGTGGTGAGCCAGTGCCCACATGAAGAATAGCATCTTAGCACTGTCACCAGGACATCCATTTAAATGCTCCTATCTTAGCTAGTCAAAGTGTGGTCTATGAGTTTGCATTTTAATAAGATCCACGGGTGAATCTTGTGCATGTTACAGAGGAAGCATTGTCCTACATCATATGTGACAGGCTCTCATACTCACCATCATCACGGGAATCTTGTACATGTTACAGGGAAGCACTGTCCTACATCATATGTGAAAGGCTCATAGTCACCATCATCATGGAAATCTTGCGCATGTTACAGGGAAGCACTGTCCTACATCGTATGTGACAGGCTTTCATAGTCATCGTCATCACGGGAATCTTGCACATGTTACAGGGAAGCACTGGGGTCCTACATCATATGTGACAGGCTCTCATAGTCACCATCACCATGGGAAGCTGCATTTAGAGCATTTTAACTATATGGGCTCTGAAATCAGATGACTTAGGTTTAGACTTCCTTCTACTTCTTCCTAAGCAGAGAACTCTGGGGTGAAAACTTTACGAGGCCCAGTTTTATCATGTCCAAATTGGAGGTATAGGGAAATTGTAGCATTTTGCATGGAATATTGTTTTAAGTATAAAATGAAATAGTACATAGGAAGCTTCTGCCATACCTTAACTGCACAATAAATATTAGTTAATATTAACTTATTTACTCCTAAGAAGAGGTCTATAAATTTGTACACAATTTTTTTTTGTGGCTACTCAAATTTTCATAATTAATCTAGATTTAAAATCAAGGAATATTCTTACTTGTAGTTGGCAATCAATATGACATGCCAAAATTATATGTAAGTATTTTATTGTTGGTGGGGATATAAGAAATTTACCATCAAAAGAGAGACGATAATCTATGCTTGCAGACTCCGGAAAGCTGTCTCTCACATAAGAATTTGCAATTTCTGGGGGAAAAGAAAAAGTTGATTGTACAAATAAAGATTACTATGGAGTCTTCTCTATGGCAACATCAAAAATGAAAGCTGATTCTCATCTTCCTAACAATCTGCAAAGACGAGTGAAACACAACCTACTGAGCATCAAGTTAAAGAAGGAGAGAATTTGAGTGGCACAGGAGGAAATCATGTCACCGCTAGCAAAATCAATATGACCAGTGCTCCTCTGCCCTCCTCCAAGGCTAAGGATGGGTTAAATATCAGTGGCTGACCTCAGGTAATGGAAGGAGCAAAAAAGCTATAAAAATGCATGCATTACATAATTAAGAAGGTGGGAAGGGATTTTTTTAAAAAGGCAATTCCTACTTGGGTTCCTTCCTGTTCACCCCATTGGTGAAGAAGCTAGTCTTGCCCTAGAATTCTGGGAATGGCTGCAGACAAAACAAACACTGAGAAGAGGAAATTCCCAGTAATTTACTCATCACACATACTCAGCCCAGCGGGGGATGACACTGCATTTATGCAGGTCTACCCAGGGTTGCACTTCGGAACAGAGGGTGTGGGAGGCAGGTTTGGTAGAAATCAGAGGGTGGGGTAACGGCTGGTTCCTTCAGGGATGTGCTTGACTAATTCAGAGTTTTGCAGTCTGGTGGGGGCATGAAAGCCATTAGGCTGAGGACATGGTGGGGTGCTGCATGAAATTTTAGGTGTCACAATAAAATTGACACGATGCTTTAACATCAGACATTAATTTTCATGATGACTAATATTTTGAGAGGCTGAGAGAAAGCTGCTGAGACATTGTAATAAGTGCTTAGGGACATGAGAGATTAGGAAGGCCACAGTTATGAGTAATGTAATGCGGAAGCCGATGCAAATCTACTGCCCCCATTTATTTAGCAGGAGGCAGGAAAAGTAATCTGGGGTCTCTGGCAGCACAAGTGTGTTCATAAATATTTGGGTGATGTCATGCATTCCCCATGCATTGGTTTAGAGATCTGGGGTCTCTGGCAGCACAAGAGTGTTCATAAATATTTGGGTGATGTCATGCATTCCCCATGCATTGGTTTAGAGATCTGGGGTCTCTGGCAGCACAAGAGTGTTCATAAATATTTGGGTGATGTCATGCATTCCCCATGCATTGGTTTAGAGATCTGGGGTCTCTGGCAGCACAAGAGTGTTCATAAATATTTGGGTGATGTCATGCATCCCCCATGCATTGGTTTTCATGTCTCCAGTGAGTTGTTGGGCAAGTCTGATATTACTGATCCACACACAGCAGGCAGCTTCCTGCACGGAGCTACCTCCACCCTTTGGACAGTCCAGGACTGAATGGTTGTCAAAAATGTGAACTCCTTGATGTCCAGTAAAGGCAACTGAGGGAACTGTGTAGCATTGGTGTAAAAAGTCCACTTTCCTATGAAGTATTAACTTAAGAGTAATCAAAGCCTGTGGCAACAGTGGAACCCAGCAGGGCATCCACTCGCTGCTTTGTAACTTAAATAGGAATTCTTTGAGGAGCTCAGTCTATCTCTCAACTAAAGCAGCTGCCTGCAGCCTATAGGGGCGGTGGAAGCCCTACTGGACACTTTCACAAGCCTAGCACTGTGTTTTCTGATGAAATGTTGTCTTGGCCACCATCAGTAGTGTCTGGAACTCTGCAGGGGATAAGGAGTGTCCCTGTGAGATCCGCACTGTGTCCTTGGTTAAAAAAAAAGGCATCTGTTACCTTGATTGTATTCTGAGTATCCATGAGGCAAGAAGTTTCTTTAATTCAATGGGGAGGGAAGGTGGACAATCCTTGGCAATTGCCAAAAATTTGTAAAAATGTACAAATGGGGCTAATTGTTGGCCCAGCATCAGTGCTGAGATGACCACCTCAAGTTTGGTCAGTTGTGCTGAGGCTTGGGTGTCATCCTTTATCAGGGACATCCTAGCTAATGGAGGGAAGGCAGCAGCATCCCACTGAGCTCCATCACATCAGATGATGGCATCCATTCAGAAGGTGGATGAACTTCACTGCTGGTCACTCAGTCGATCCCAAGGGGCCTCGGAGACGGGTGACTTCCAGCAACACAGCCTGAGGATGAAGGAGGCCAGTGTTTCCTGCAGATGAGAATGGCAGGGGGTCCAGGTTTGACTCCATTCTGAGGCAAGGAAGTCTCTGCAGCTGTGCCAACACTGTGGGGTGCTGCTTCCCAAGGCCTGATGGCCAGATGGGCATGAAGGCTCGTGGACATGGATGCAGAGCCCTCTGTTTCCAGAGGGTCCAGTATGTGGTCAGCAATCACTGCCCTGATGCTGTACAGAGCAGGGTCAAAAGGGGTAGGTTTATCTTTTACATCAGAAGCCCATGGACTACTATGGCCACCATATGCAACCCAGATACTTCAGGAGGCATGGGAACAGGTTGCTAAAGCATCCACATTGTGTTCTCTGAAGGAATTCATAGGAGCACCTGTTAATTTAAATTCGGACAGATTCCACACTTGTTGGAGGAGGCTTCATTCAGGGTGGGTGAGTTTGCCAATGACAGCATCAGTGGGATTAAGTAAGATTTGTAAATAAGAAATATGTTGTCACCTGAACCCCAAGTAAAGAATTAAAGGGCTGGGCACAGTGGCTCACACCTGTAATCCCAGAACTTTGGGAGGCTGAGGCAAGAGGATCGCTTCAGCCCAGGAGTTTGAGATCAGCCTGGGTAACATAGTGAGACCTTTTCTCTACAAAAAAATAAACAAAATTAGCTGAGTGTCATGGCACACACCTGCAGTCCTAGCTACTTGGAAGGCCGAGATGGGAGAACTGCTTGAGCTCAGGAGGTCGAGGCTGCAGTGAGCTGAAACCGTGCCACTTCATACCAGCCTGGGTAACAGAGCAAGACTGTGCCTCCAAAAAACAAAACACAAATTAAAGAATATTAGGCTTGTATTAACATTGTGGACGCTGAGAGGATGAATAACTATTTTTTGAAAGTCTCAGGAATAGGGCAGCCCCATATTTACCAAGGAATTTTCAGGAATTGAAGCAAAGTGGCAGGGCCTTGCACTACTGTGTTGGGAAACATCCATTCCCTTTGTGTAAGCCTCCTTGTATCTGTGTGTCCTTAGTGGGTAAAGCGAATTTTCTCTGAGAATGATGTCATCAGTATAATGTCACACCTGTGCTCCTGTAGAAAGGTGGTTGCAGTGAGATCTTGTCTGTGAAGATTGCATGCAATGACAAGGCTGCCGAGGCACTCCGTGGGTCACCTGGTCCCTTCAGAGATGAAGGCAGGCTATGACTGAGACTCTGTTAAAATAGGCACAAAAAGAACATGGTAGCCAAATCTGTAACAACAAAATATTTATCAGTTGCATGAATATATATAGGTTTATTATAAGGGATTGGCTCATGTGGTTATGGAGGCTAAGAAGTCCCAGGACCTGCAGTCAGCAAGCTGGAGAACCAGGACTGCCGATGTTGGAGTTCCAGTCCAAGCCTAAAGTCCTGAGAACCAGGAAAGCTGATGGCATAAGTTACAGTCCACGTCTGACTTCAAAGGCGAGAGAAGATCTACGTCTCAGCTCTGAAATCAAAGAGAGTGAATTCTCTCTCCCTCTACCCTTGTGTTTTATTTGGGTTTTAGTGGACTGGATGAGGCCCACTCACACTGGGGAGGGCAACTACTTTACTAAGTCTACATATTCAAATGTTCATCTCATCAAGAAACACCCTCACAGACACATCCAGAGTGTTTAACCAAATATCTAGGCAACCCAACTTGGCAAATAAAATTAACCATCATAAGGCGAAAGATGTATACAATCTGAAGAGAAACCAGGGATGCAGGATGGTTAAACATCTGCAAGTCAATAAATGTGATACACAATATAAACAGAATTTTTAAAAAAATCACATGATCATCTCAATACATGCAGAAAAAGGATTTGACAAAATCCAGCATCCCTTTATGCCTAAAACCCTCAGCAAAATTGACATAGAAAAGGCATTTGACAAAATCCAGAATCCCTTTATGATTAAAACCCTCAGCAAAATCAACATCAAAGGGACATACCTTAAGGTAATAAAAGCCATATATGACAAACACACAGCCAACATTATATGGAATGGGGAAAAGTTGAAACACTCCCCCTGAGAACTGGAAGAAGACAATGATGCCAACTTTCACCACTTCTATTCAACACAGTACTAGAAGTCCTCACCAGAGCAATCAGATAAGAGAAATAAAGTGCATCCAAATCGGTAAAGAGGAAGTCGAACTGTCACTCTTTGCTGATGACATGATCATGTACCCAGAAAAGCCTAAAGACTCATCCCAAAAGCTACTAGAACTGGTAAATGAATTCAGCAAAGTTTCGGGATAAAAAATTAATGTACACAAGTCAGTGGCTCTGCTATACAGTAATAGTGAACAAGCTGAGAATTAAATAAAAAACTCACCCCCTTTTACAATAGCTGCAATAAAAACCTTAGGAATATTATAATTCCTATAATTATAATAGTATATTCCTATAATTGTCAATTGCATGCAATCTTTGCAGACAAAATCTTAATTATATCTGGAATACTTAACCAAAGAGACAAAAGACCTCTACAAGGAAAACTACAAAACACTGCTGATAGAAATCATAGATACAAACAAATGGAAACATACCCCATGCTCAAGGATGGGTAAAATCAATATTGTGAAAATACCATACTGCCAAAAGCAATCTACAAACTCAATGCAATCCCCATTAAAGTACCAACATCAGTCTTCACAGAACTACAAAAATTCACATGGAACTAAAAAAGACATAGAAGGGACATACCTTAAGGTAGTAAAAGCCTAGAACCAAAAAAGAGTCTGTATAGCCAAAACAAGACCAAGCAAAAAGAACAAATCTAGAAGCCGACTTCAAACTATACTAGAAGGTCATAGTCACCAAAACAACATGGTACTGATATAAAAATAGCCATATAGATCAATGGAACATAATAGAGAACCCAGAAATAAAGCTAAATACTTACAGTCATCTAATCTTCAACAAAACAAACAAAAACATAAAGCAGAGAAAGAATAGCATTTAACAAATGGTGCTGAGATAAATGGAAAGCCACACATAGAAGAATGGAAGTGGATGCTCATTTCTCACCCTATTCAAAAATCAACTCAAGATGGATCAAGGACTTAAATCTAATACCTGAAACCATAAAAATTCTAGAAGACGACATTGGAAAAACTCTTCTAGACACTGGCTTAGGCAAAGAGATCATGACCAATAACCCAAAAAGCAAATGCAACTAAAACAAAGATAAATAGATGAGACTTAATTAAACTAAAAGGCTTCTGCACAGTAACAGAAATAATCAGCATAGTAAACAGGTAACCTACAGAGTGGGAGAAAATCTTTGCAATCTGTACTTCTGATTAAAGGACTAATACCCAGAATCTGCAAGGAACCCAAACAAACCAGCAAGAAAAACATCCCATCAAAAAGTGGGCTAAGGACATGAACAGACAATTCTCAAAAGAAGATAAGCAACTGTCCAACAAACACATGAAAAAATGCTCAACATAACTAATTATCAGGGAAATGCAAATCAAAACCACAATACAATATGATACCCCTTCACTCCTGCAAGAATGGTCATAATCAAAAAATCAAAAACTATAGATATTGGCATGGATGTGGTAAAAAGGGAACACTTTTGCACTTTTTGGAGGGAATGTAAGCTAGTACAACAGCTATGGAAAACAGTGAGGAGATTTCCAAAGAAGTAAAAGCAGATCTATCATTTGATCCAGTAATTCCACTCCTGGGTACCACTCAGAGGAAAATAAGTCATTATATGAAAAAGATACTTGCACACGTATGTTTATAGCAGCACAGTATGCAATTAGAAGAATTTGAAACCAGCCTAAATGCCCATCAATCAGTAAGTGGAGAAAGAAAATGTGGTATAAATATTTACCACATGGATTACTACTCAGCCATAAGATAGAATGAAATAATGCATTCACAGCAACCTGGATGAAACTGGACACCATTATTCTAAGTGAAGCAACTTAGGAATGGAAAACCAAACATTGTATGTTCTTATTCATAAGTGAGAGCTAAGCTATGAGGATGCAAACACATAAGAATGATACAATGGTCTTCGTGGACTCAGGGAAAGGCTGGGAGTGGTGGAGTGGGTGTGGTGAGGGATACAACACTACACATTGGGTACAGTGTACACTGCTTGGGTGATGGGTGCACCACAAATCTCAGAAATCGCCACTAAAGAACATATTCCTGTAAGCAAACACCACCTGTTTCCCAAAAACCTATTGAAATAAAAAAACAAAACACCATTATATTCCCCAAAAACCTATTGAAATAAAAAAAAATTAACCACAATATTAGGCATTGGGTACGAGGGCCTTAATGGATGGGAGCACTGCAGTCACATTACAGTAATCCACTGTGAAACGCCATTTATTATTTGCAGGTTTAAGAACAGGCCAAATTCTACTGCTAAACATTGAAGCAATGAGGATTATCACCCCTTCACTAATTAATTAGGTCTTATATAATAAGTTTTATTTATTTGAAGTCATGTTGTAATTTATGTTGGACCATATTTCCTAATTTATCAAGATGGGGAGGCTAGGTACGATAGCTCACACCTGTAATCCCAGCACTTTGGGAGGCCGAGGCAGGAGGATTGCTTGAGGCCCGAAGTTAGAGACCAGCCTAGGCAACATAGCAAGACTTCACTTTTTTAATTGGCTGTGTTGGTGCATGCCTGTAATCCCAGCTACTTGTAAGGCTAAAATGGAAGGACTGCTTGAGCCCAGGAGTTCAAGGCAGCAGTGAGCTATGATTGTGCCACTGCACTTCATTCAGCCTGGGTAATGGAGCAAGACCCCATCTCTAAAAAAAATGAAAAATTAAAAATAAATCAAATTAAAAAAAACAGGAGAGGGAGTTTTGTAAGGTTACATTTGGTGAAGTCAATGCGTAAGTGCAAATGATTTAATATCAATTTGTTTCTCATTAGGTCAGAGCATCCATGTCCCCTATGGACAAAGACTTCTATGACTACGGGAAATTTAGTCAAGGTAACAAATGTGAGGCATAAATATGTGTCCTCTATTCTATATGCAGTTACTCTGCTAGGATTAGGGGATGCAATGTTTAAATTTAGTGAAATCTCAGGTATAAACAAAGTTTGAGCTCCAGTATTAAGTTTGTGAAAGTATGCCAATTGGCAGATTTCAGCAGATGTTAAAATTGATTCGAATATGTGCTAGAGAGTTACAAATACCAATCAGCACCCTTTTATCTTTGGACTGTATAAGTTGTTTTAGAAAATAGAACATTTTCAATTAGGTCAGATGATAGACTTCCGTTTTAATTTAAATTTTGTTTTTGTGCGTATCCAAGTTCCTTCCCTTCCTTCCTTCCTTCCTTCCCTCCATCCCTCCTTCCTTCCACCTTTCCTTCCTTCCTTCCCTCTTTCCTTCCTTTTCTTCCTTCCCTCCTTCCTTCCCTCCTTCCTTCCCTCTCTCCTTCCTTCCTTCCCTCCCTCTTTCCTTCCCTCTCTCCTTCCTTCTTTCCTTCCTTCCTTCCTGCCCTCCTTCCCTCTCTCCTTCTTTCCTTCATTCCTTCCCTCTCTCATTCCTTCCATCCCTATCTCCCTCCCTCCCTACTTCCTTCCTTCCTCTCTCCTTCCTTCCCTCCTTTCTTCCCTCTCTCCTTCCTTCCCTTTCTCCTTCCTTCCCTCTCCCTCATTTTTTTGCCACTGGATATTGGGAAGGTTGTTCTCTTTCCCGCTCATATTTATAATTTCTTTCTTTGAAACAGCCCCAAATCAGTATCTTCAGAGTTAAGGTCCTCCTTGTGAGCAGATTGTGTGGTTTAAGAACCCTAGACTTAAGTCAGGTTTGGATTTCTCCCTTCTCTGTGCCTTAGGGGTACCGCATGTGTCTTTTCCTATAACCCTGAGAATTAGATCTTTGTTGCGGCAGAACCATAAGTCACAGAGCGATGCAGCACAACCAGCCCACAATTCAGGGGTCAGTGGATTGAAATCATCTTCTGCTACGGCCCCATCTGGTTCTTCCAGGACTTCCCTCACCCATTTTTTTCCTTTTACGGTGTTGAAACTTTAGTGGTATACACATTGCCTCATAATCAGTCAAAACTCCCCTTATCCCACATCATGGATTAAAGAGAACATTGCCAGGAGCCCTTCACTGTCTAGAAGGACTTTATTTGATAGGTCCTTTTTCCATGGTTTAGAATAAAAGAGGTAATAACTAGAAATATCTCCCTCATAATAGGCTCTACAGCAAATTCTACTTTAAAGGCTGTTGTTCGTGTCTTTAACTGTGGCTGCCCTTAATGTTTTGATCATCCACAGACAATTGTTGTCTCATTTTGGTCCTCTTTAAATGATGGTTTTATAATCAGCTATAAAATTTAACAGATGCCCTTAAATGCAGGATTCTGATTAATAACGCTGGAGATTGTGACATTAGAATAGAGAGAAAACTTTCAAATTGAAGAGTGAATGGTGTTTGGTCTACTTTGGACTGTATTTTTATAAATATGTTATTAGTATGTGTTCCAACATTATTGGAAACTTCTATAGAAATGTAATCCCCAGTTTCGGAGATGGGGCCTGCTGGGAGGTGGCTGGTCCATGGGAGCAGTTTCCAGTGGTTCCCAGTGTCAGAGACGGGGCCTGCTGGAAGGTGGCTGGTCCATGGGAGCAGCCTCCAGTGGTTCCCACTCTCAGAGATGGGGCCTGCTGGAAGGTGGCTGGTCCATGGGAGCAGCCTCCAGTGGTTCCCACTCTCAGAGATGGGGCCTGCTGGGAGGTGGCTGATCCATGGGAGCAGTTTCTAATGGTTAAGCATAATCCCTCTAGCGCTGCTCTTGTGATAGAGTTCTCATGAGATCTTGTTGTTTAAAGTGTGTAGGACCTTCCCCCTCTCTCTCTTCCTCCTGCTCTTGCTTTCCCTTCCACCATGATTGTTAAGTTTCCTGAGGCCTCCCCAGAAGCTGAGCAGATGTCAGCATCATGCTTGCTGTACAGGCTGCGGAACAGTACTCTTGTTTTCTTTTTATTTTTTTAAATTATATTTTAAGTTCCAGGATACATGTGCAGGACATGCAGGTTTGTTACGTAGGTAAACGTGCATTATGATGATTTGCTGTACCTATCAACCCACCGCCTAGGTGCCTAGGTATTAAGCCCCACATGCGTTAGCTATTTATTCTGATGCTTTCCCTCCCCGTCCCCACTGACAGGCCCCAGTGTGTGTTGTTCCCCTTCCTGTGTCCAGGTGTTCTCATTATTCAGCTCCCACTCATGAGTGAGAACATGTGGTGTTTGGTCTTCTGTTCCTGTATTAGTTTGCTGAAGATGATGGTTTCCAGATTCATTCATGTCCCTGCAAAAGACATGATCTCATTCCTTTTTATGGCTGCATAGTATTCCATGGCGTGTATGTACCACATTTTCTTTATCCAGTCTATCATTGATGGGCATTTGGATTGATTCCATGTTTTTGCAAATGGGAATAGTGCTGCTATAAACATATGCGTGCATGCATCTTTATAATAGAATGATTTATAGTCCTTTGGATATATATCCAGTAATGGGATTTCTGGGTCAAATGGTATTTCTGGTTCTAGATCCTTGCAGAATCGCCAAACTGTCTTCCACAATGACTGAACTAATTAACATTCTTACCAAGAGTGTAAAAGTGTTTATTTCTCCACAGCCTTGCCAGCATCTGTTGTTTCTTGACTTCTTTTTTTTTTTTATATTATACTTTAAGCTTTAGAGTACATGTGCACAACGTGCAGGTTTGTTACATATGTATACATGTGCCATGCTGGTGTCCTGCACCCATTAACTCGTCATTTAGCATCAGGTATATCTCCTAATGCTATCCCTCCTCACTCCCGCCACCACACAACAGTCCCCAGTGTGTGATGTTTCCCTTCCTGTGTCCATGTGTTCTCATTGTTGAATTCCCACCTATGAGTGAGAACATGCAGTGTTTGGTTTTTTGTCCTTGTGATAGTTTGCTGAGAATGATGGTTTCCAGTTTCATCCATGTCCCTACAAAGGACATGAACTCTTCATTTTTTATCCTGCATAGTATTCCATGGTGTATATGTGCCACATTTTCTTAATCCAGTCTATCATTGTTGGACGTTTGGGTTGGTTCCAAGTCTTTGCTATTGTGAATAACGCCACAATAAACATACATGTGCATGTGTCTTTATAGCAGCATGATTTATAGTCCTTTGGGTATACACCCAGTAATGGGATGGCTGGGTCAAATGGTATTTCTAGTTCTAGATCCCTGAGGAATCACCACACTGACTTCCACAATGGTTGAGCTAGTTCACAGTCCCACCAACAGTGTAAAAGTGTTCCTATTTCTCCACATCCTCTCCAGCACCTGTTGTTTCCTGACTTTTCAATGATTGCCACTTTAACGGGTGTGAGATGATATCTCATTGTGGTTTTGATTTGCATTTCTCTGATGGCCAGTGATAATGAGCATTTTTTCATGTGTTTTTTGGCTGCATAAATGTCTTCTTTTGAGAAGTGTCTGTTCATTTTCTTTGCCCACTTTTTGATGGGGTTGTCTTTTTTTTTTTGTCAATTTGTTTGAGTTCATTGTAGATTCTGGATATTAGCCCTTTGTCAAATGAGTAGGTTGTGAAAATTTTCTCCCATTCTGCAGGTTGCCTGTTCATTCTGATGGTAGTTTCTTTTGCTGTGCAGAAGCTCTTTAGTTTAATTAGATCCCATTTCTCAATTTTGGCTTTTGTTGCCATTGCTTTTGGAGTTTTAGACATGAAGTCCTTGCCCATGCCTATGTCCTGAATGGTATTGCCTAGGTTTTCTTCTAGGGTTTTTATGGTTTTAGGTCTAACATGTAAGTCTTTAATCCGTCTTGAATTAATTTTTGTATAAGGTGTAAGGAAGGGATCCAGTTTCAGCTTTCTACATATGGCTAGCCAGTTTTCCCAGCACCATTTATTAAGTAGGGAATCCTTTCCCCATTGCTTGTTTTTGTCAGCTTTGTCAAAGATCAGATAGTTGTAGATATGAGGCATTTTTTCTTAGGGCTCTGTTCTGTTCCATTGATCAATATATCTGTTTTGGTACCAGTACCATGCTGTTTTGGTTACTGTAGCCTTGTAGTATAGTTTGAAGTCAGGTAGCGTGATGCCTCCGGCTTTGTTCTTTTGGGTTAGGATTGACTTGGTGATGCGGGCTCTTTTTTGGTTCCATATGAACTTTAGTTTTTTTCCAATTCTGTGAAGAAAGTCATTGTTATCTTGATGGGGATGGCATTGAATCTGTAAATTACCTTGGGCAGTATGGCCATTTTCACGATATTGATTCTTCCTACCCATGAGCATGGAATGTTCTTCCATTTGTTTGTATCCTCTTTTATTTCACTGAGCAATGGTTTGCAGTTCTCCTTGAAGAGGTCCTTCACCTCCCTTGTATGTTGGATTCCTAGGTATTTTATTCTCTTTGAAGCAATTTTGAATGGGAGTTCCCTCATGATTTGGCTCTCTGTTTGTCTGTTATTGGTGTATAAGAACGTTTGTGATTTTTGTACATTGATTTTGTATCCTGAGACTTTGCTGAAGTTGCTTATCAGCTTAAGGAGATTTTGGGCTGAGACAATGGGGTTTTCTAGATATACAATCATGTCATCTGCAAACAGGGATAATTTGACTTCCTCTTTTCCTAATTGAATACCCTTTATTCCCTTCTCCTGCCTGATTGCCCTGGCCAGAACTTCCAACACTATGTTGAATATGAGTGGTGTGAGAGGGCATCCCAGTCTTGTGCCAGTTTTCACAGGGAAAGCTTCCAGTTTTTGTCCATTCAGTATGATATTTGCTGTGGGTTTGCCATAGATAGCTCTTATTATTATGAGATATGTCCCATCAATACCTAATTTATTGAGTTTTTAGCATGAAGTGTTGTTGAATTTTGTCAAAGGCCTTTTCTGCATCTATTGAGATAATCATGTGGTTTTTGTCTTTGGTTTTGTTTTTATGCTGGATTACATTTATTGATTTGCGTATGTTGAACCAGTCTTGCATCTCAGGGATGAAGCCCACTTGATCATGGTGGATAAGCTTTTTGATGTGCTGCTGGATTTGGTTTGCCAGTATTTTATTGAGGAGTTTTGCATCAATGTTCATCAAGGATATTGGTCTAAAATTCTCTTTTTTGGTTGTGTCTCTGCCAGGCTTTGCTATCAGGATGATGCTGGCCCCATAAGATGAGTTAGGGAGGATTCTCTCTTTTTCTATTGATTGCAGTAGTTTCAGAAGGAATGGTACCATCTCCTCCTTGTACCTCTGATAGAATTTGGCTGTGAATCCATCTGGTCCTGGACTTTTTTTGGATGGTAAGCTATTGATTACTGCCACAATTTCAGAGCCTGTTATTGTTCTATTCAGAGATTCAACTTCTTTCTTGTTTAGTCTTGGGAGGATGTATGTGTTGAGGAATTTATCCATTTCTTCCAGATTTTCTAGTTTATTTGCGTAGAGGTGTTTGTAGTATTCTCTGATGGCAGTTTGTATTTCTGTAGGATTGGTGGTGATATCCCCTTTATCATTTTTTATTGCACCTATTTGATTCTTCTCTCTTTTCTTCTTTATTAGTCTTGCTAGCGGTCTATCTATTTTGTTGATGTTTTCAAAAAACCAGCTCCTGGATTCATTAATTTTTTGAAGGGTTTTTTTGTGTCTCTATTTCTTTCAGTTCTTCTCTATTTTAGTTATTTCTTGCCTTCTGCTAGCTTTTGAATGTGTTTCCTCTTGCTTTTCTAGTTCTTTTAATTGTGATGTTAGGGTGCCAATTTTGGATCTTTCTTGCTTTCTCTTGTGGACATTTAGTGCTATAAATTTCCCTCTACACACGGCTTTGAATGTGTCCCAGAGATTCTGTTATGTTGTGTATTTATTTTTTTTAAGGCAGAGTCTTGGTCTGTCGCCCAGGCTGGAGTACAGTGGCTCGATCTCAGTTCACTGCAACCTCCAACTCCCAGGTTCAAGCAATTCTCCTGCCTCAGCCTCCTGATTAGCTGGGATTACAGGTGCCTGCCACCACACCCAGCTAATTTTTGTATTTTTAGTAGAGATGAGGTTTCACCATGTTGGCCAGGCTTGTCTCAAACTCCTGACTTCAAGTGATCCACCCGCCTCAGCCTCCCAAAGTGCTGGGATTGCAGGTGTGAGCCACCGTGCCCTGCCTGTTTCTTGTATTTGATGATGAAAATCTGTTATTGACAGTAAGAGGATGGGGGCTCAGCTTAACAACAGGGTGTTAGAAAAGCAGCAGTGAAATTTTGGTTCTCAAAACAATTTGATGTCTTATTCCTTTTTTTGAACATAGGTTTTGCTAAAAAAGGCCAGCCATTTTGAAACTTGATTTTATTGTCGTGTTCTCATTTTGAAATTCATCTTTTTGTCTGTATGAATTGGCAGCTGTATGTGGGAAATTTCAGTTTTGCATATTTTCAGATTACTTTCATTTTTACATCAGAGATTTTGAACAGATGCTATACAAAAGTATTCATTTATTTATTCAACAAAATTTAGTTCTGGTTATTTTGCAAGCACTTAGTGAACTTCATGGTGTACGTGCCTCAGATACTTTTGTGAATGTAATGGCAATATCAAAAACTTTGCCCTTATGCACCTTATAAACCTTTAATTTCAAGGCATGTTGATGAGTGAGCATCTGCTATAACATAATTTCATTGTCATTTAATTAACCATTATTTGGGTATACCTTATATTAAAGCTGATTATTAAAAACTGTAAGACATTTAACACATCTTCATCTTGCCTTTTTCCTTAACATATATAGATCAAGGGAGTCACTGAGAATCAATTTTAGGGATAGTTACAAAATCTTAACTTTGCAACTATAACTTTGTCCTCAATGTAATAACTGGAAAAAATAATTTACGTTTCAAAGGCTTTACTCTTTGTATTTTTTTGAAAAGGAGCCTTCACCGAGATTCTTTAAAAATTCTTGCTCTGTCCTACAGTAGAGACTAATGGACTCATGGATATGGTCCTGTAATGGATCTGTACCACCTCAGTTCTCTGATTGTCGCCCTCCTGTGGTGAAAATTAAAGCTTATTTTCATTTCATGTCTAGGATGTAGTATGTTCTTGTTGGGAGAAAATGATGTTTCTTGAGAAATAAGTGCCTTCAGTATCACTGTGTGTCACTTAATAAATATGACTAATATCTACTTTTACCAATTGCTGCAATTTGATCCTTAAACAGCCACCTTTAAATTATACTTTTTCTTTGGTTAAAGAAATTATAATAGACATTAATTATTTTACATTATTTTCTTATGTGGACAGCCATTCTTAGAACTAAAACTTTCAGATGTTTATATTACAAGTACAATTATTATTTACTATTATTAATGTCAGTGGCCAAATGTAATCAACTCTCTTCCTTTTACTTCCTTTTTTGAATCAAACTGTTACACTTATACAAGCAAGAGCAACCATTCTATATCTCGATCACTGCAGTGCCTAGAAGATACAACAGCATAATTTACAAATCCAAATTTCCAGGAAGTCTCTGCACATACCTCTAGTACAAAAGATGCTTCAGAGACTAGAGGGTCAGAGGGCAAAGAGAGGAAATATTCAACTCCCAGTTCAGGTCAAAAGGGAAGAAAACCTGGTGTTGAAAGAAATCCAAGAATGACTGTGTCTGCCACTCGCTCCTTTCTGTAAAGTATTCATGGTGTTTTACTTAAAATATTTGCTCTTATGATGGTCAATAATATTAATAGTTAGGCTTTGTAAAAGAATTTATGCTTTACTTATAATTAATGGATCATTCTAAGTTACTATATGTTTAGTTGCTATAGTAAGATGATGTGAAAGATTTGTTACCTGTTAAATGTTTCTGGGATCTTTATTATGATCTGTGCTTCCAAAGTTGAGCTGTAATTTTATTGTTTATACAAATGTAGAATAAAGCTTAAGTATGGGGAGAAAAATAAAAGCTAGAGTTTTCCTTTCAGCTATAGAACAGTCACTTATTTCTATAAATGTTCTTTATGTAGCTTTCCTAGTTCCATATTTAAAAAGATAAATATGGGGATCTACACAGGTCTCATTAAATAATAGTTCTCGATTAATAATGAATTTATTATAAAGCTTGAAGTTTAAACTAGAATTTTGCTCAACCTACATACCTTTTATGGTCAGGCTGCTATAATTATGTAATACCCAGTTAAATTTCAATTTCAGATAAACAAGGAATAATATTTTAGTATAAGCATGTCCCAAATATTGCATGGGATATACTTACACTGAAAAAAGTATTTGTTTATCTGAAATTTCAAATTAACTGGGCATGTGATATTTTCTGTGGCAACCTGTTTTACAGAGAACAGAGTAAGTCAGCTGAATTTTAGAATACTTAACCCTAACCTGGTGTTCTAACTCTTTCCTTTTTGTAATTATTATTATTATTTGGAGTCAGGGTCATGCTCCATCACCCAGGCTGGAGTGCAGTGGCACAATCACAGTGCCCTGCAGCCTTGAGCTTCTGGGCCCAAGTGATTCTGTCACCTCTGCTTTTGCCTCCCAAGTAGCTAGTACCACAGGTATGTGGGCCCAGCTAATTTTTTTTTTTCTCATAGAGACAGGGTCTCAGGCTGGTCTGGAACTCCTGGGCTCAAGCAATCCTCCCACCTCTGCCTTCACTTCCCAAATAGCTGAGACCACAGGCACATGCCACCACCATAACCAGCTTATTTTTTATCAGGTTGGTGCAAGAATAATTGCGGGTTTTGCCATTGAAAGTAATGGCAAAACCCGCAATTACTTTTTGCATCACCCTATTAATTTTTTGTGAAGACAGGGTCTTGCCCTGTTGTCTAGGCTGGTTTCCAACTCCTGGGCTCGAGTGACCCTCTTGCCTTGGCCTCTAAAAGTTCTGGGATTACCGATGGGAGCCACTGCACCAAGCTACTTTGTATAATTTTTAACATAAACATAAATATTTTGAGAAATAGAAATGTTAAAACCATTGGAGGAAAAATTATTGTAAAGTATACAATAGAAAAAAAAATCAAACAAAATACAACAAACAAAAAATTATCAAAATTTTCAGAGGAACAAAACAAAATCTAGTTTTACAATCTTCAGAATTCAATCCCATTATATCAAACATATAAAGAAACATATTCAAAGAAAAAGGCAATCAATAGAGACTGACCTCAAGATGACCCAGATGTTGGAATTAGTGTGGATTTTTAAAGTAGTTATTGTAATTCTTACTGAAATCAAAACCCAAAAAACCCTTAAAATAAATCAATAGGAAATCACAGCAGAGAAGAAGAAACTACAATAATAACAAAGGCTCAAGTGGAAATTCTAGAAGTGAGAAAGTTTTCAGAATTAAAAAATAATAATCAGTTGTGTTCAGGAGCAGCTTGGAGGTGGTAAAGAGTCAATGAACCTTAAAATACAACTGAAATGATTCAATCTGAAAAATGTGAGCAGTCATAGGTTGGGGTGAGGGAGCTTTTCCTTTGGTTAGTACTTTTAGGTAATCTTGGTTTTGATAAGGTTGCTACACTGATCCGTCAGGGGCATGCTAAGCCAGAGTTTATCTTGGTTTCAGTAGTGCTTTAAATAAAACTCATGATATCCTTGTGTACAAGATGGAAAAAGAGTGGACCAGATGACAATATTTAGATGCAGTCATTCTTAACCTCTGTTGCTCTCCCAGTGGTCTAGCTGGGGTTTGTATAAAGTGGAATGGGAGGAATAGGGAAGGAGCCCCCACCTACCCTCTCCCCTTGTCCACTTGTCCTCCACTAGTGGATAAAGTCCACAGGAACAGGCAAGTTATTTTAAATCTGTAACTTCTGTTGTCAAGATCTGTAATCAGTTCTGCTCGCTGGACTGGGGACAGGAACCAAGGGAACATGAGGGTGAACGGGTTGACATGGAGTCCAGGAACACACTGTGCCTACAGGCAGAATGTTGTTCCAGGAAAGCCAGTCAGCAGGCAGATGGTCTCAGATACCAAGCTAGTGTTGGGAAGCAAGATTCAGTCTCTTGAAGGTGGTGTTCCTCATTCTGTGGTTTGTATCAATTGCTTCAGAATGACCTGGAGTACTTGTTAAAATGCAAAGTTTGAGTCCAATCCTAGACCTCCTAAGCCTGCATCTCTACGGATGGGTCTCAGTAGTTGATATTGGAAATGTGCATGTCCCTAGGAGATGCTTATGCATATAGATTTGAACTGTTGTGTTTTAGGGTTAGGGAGCTGGCAAAAGCAAGGAATAGACCAAGCCCTTGGGTGGGAAGGCTCCATAACCTTGGCACTGTTAGCATTCTGAGCGGAACAGGATTCTGCCACATGCTTCTCAGCATCCCTAGCCTCTACTCTCTAACACCGTATTCCAGTTGTGAAAACAAAAATGTCCCATGGGAGGCAAAATAGTCACCAGTTGGGAACTGGAACCACTGCTTTGTGGGATCAGAGTGGTTACTTTGTTCCCAATCCAAGGATCAGAACACACGATGAGAGAAAGTCCAGCTATTGGAACTGGAGTGCCAAGTTGGAGCTAGACCTACAACAAAAGCTCCAAAAGCTCCTTTACAGAGCTGATCCCATGCCTCAGCTACCTAGCTTGTACAGATGCCATGTAACTCTAGATTTGGTGACAGAAGGAATTTAAAGGCTAGAACTAGATAGGGTCTTTCAGGTTAGGCCAGCACACAATGTGGAATTTTGACATCATCCAGATGCTTGAACCAACCTCAGTCCTGAGGCAGAATTTCCTGTGGCATCTGATACACAGCCTGGATTTGGAGCACTCACTGGGATTAGAGGCCACGGGAATATTGTGTTTAGGAACTCTGAAAGAGACAGGCTTCAACAAAGCAGACCTAAGCAACACGTAGCATCTGAACTTCTTTATCAGCTTCCATTCCAGCCCATGAGGACAAAAGCATCACATACATATCCACTGTGGCAAACCTGTCCTCAGTAGGGAGTTTCCCCAGTACTACTCTCCTCTCTGTTCTGAGCCTACTTGCTCCTTTGTAATGTTTCCACTTTCTGTCCCACTCCCTAATAGATGATTTGTCCTCTTTGTCCAGCCCCCTAGTTCTGATATTTGGATTGTCTGTGATCTGGGTAGTACTTAGGAGGTAGAATCAAAGCCTTGTTGATTGGATTGGGAGTTTCTAACTTCCTATTAAAGGCACTGATTAAGCATCTATTGTATAAAGTAAAGTAAGATTATGATCCAGTAAGAAAGATTCCACAAGTAGAGCAGGAAGAATTGGTTTCTAGTACACTTCATGCTTCAGGACTGGAAATCCAGAAAAAAATTCTGTGGTACGTTAAGTGTTTACTGTAAGTTTCATTTCCATGTGAAAAACTGTAGTTAGCTAAAAAGTACATCCATGAAGAATCCTGATTAAACTTGTTTAATCCTGGTTAAACTAGCTACTAGCTAAACAATAAGTTCACAACAACTCAATAACTCTGTAAAAGCATTTCCTCTGAATATTTTATTTAGAAAAAAACACAAAAAGATAAGGCAGAAACAAAAATCCCAGTCATTTGCAGTATCTGTCAGCTTTCAATTTGGTTCTCTTGTTTAAATAAAGAAAAATAGTAAAATTAATCTATGTAAAACATGTCATGTATATTCAACTGCTACTAAATATAAAAAGCTTTAAAACTGCGTGTTCAATTTTGGTTAGTGTATTACCACAACACTTATATTAATTATGTATACTTTTAAATTTGGTTTCTATAAAAAATGGATTCTAATCTTATAAAAGTTATTTCCTAATATTCAATAAATGTTGCCTAAGGGCTTTTTCATTCCAAATAGCAATTTTAATTATTCCAGAATTTAAGGGTGCTCTAAATTTCCATTTAACAGGGTGAGAATGCTGTATTATTACAAGTGAAAAAAGTTACAGGACATAGAGCTTATTCCGTTTTAGACTCCACAACCTGATTATATTTTATATCCTCTTCTTGATTTCTCACAACTAGATACATATTCATTTGCTCAGCTGGAAAAAATTCTTAACATTATTTACTGACTTTAGGTATGAACTCTACCAGCTAGTTAACAGGAAATATGTAATTAAACATTGCCTTCATCAAGTAATGTAAAAAAAGGGTAAGAGTAACTTTCCAACATAGGACTTGAATGAGCAGCTGGTGATTATCAAAATCTGGCACTTAATTGATTTATACTTGTACCCTCACAGCTAAACGTCTCTACCTGTTTTTCTATGTTGTAAATCTAGGACATCACTTATCTACATAGGAAGAGTAATAAATATTAATAATGTGCTATGATAAACATCCTGCACTCTTCCAAATCTTACAATAAAACTGCTTCAATTTCACTTGTTTAGCTTTTATACTCAGTTTTTTAGTTGATCTATGCTTATTTTAAGGAACCTGAACTACTCTAACAGAATCCACATAATTTTTATATTAGTCAAACTGCTTCTTTCTAACTCTGGTTCTAAAAGTTATAAAAAGATAATGATAAATTTATCAAGTAGATACAGTCAAACCTGAATTTCTTAAAGTATATACTTAGAATTGGTTATAATTTTTAGATATTCTTTCTTGACAGTCTTTTCCCAAACTCATGATGTCCTCTCTAGGTAATATTACCACACTCATAAATTAGAAATAAAGACAAAAATTTGAAAACTACAGTAATTTAAGAGAATGTAGGTTTTCTATATGCCATTTCTATTGGCTACTGAAAATAGTGGAAATAAGTAAATAGCTACCTGTCCAGAAGCGTCTCATGCAAAAATCCATCTTTCTGAGCCTTTTTAAGAATTTTACTGTCTTCTTTACTTATTTTAAGTTTGTGGTCTTGGAAGCTCTGAAATTTCTTTCTGCAAAGAAAATGTCTTCATTGAAAAATACCTCAAACTCTGATTATACATATTTACTATTAAATTTATAAATACTGTTAATTTCTTTTTCACTTATTAAAAAAGTTTAATTATAGGCCAGGCGCAGTGGCTCATGCCTGCAATCCCAGCACTTTGGGAGGCCAAGGCAGGCAGATCACTCGAGGTCAGGAGTTCGAGAACAGCCTGGTCAACATGGTGAAACCCCGTCTCTACTAAAAATACAAAAATTAGCAGAGTGTAGCGGTGCGTGCCTGTAGTCCCAGCTACTCGGGAGGCTGAGGCAGTAGAATCACATGAACCTGGGAGGCGGAGGTTGTGATGAGCCGAGATCGTGGCACTGCACTCCAGTCTGGGGGACAGAGCGAGACTCCGTCTTGGGGGAGAAAAAAAAAGTCTAATTATATTTTTTAAATAAGCTGGAGCTTTTGAACAACAAAGATGATCTTCGTGACCTCTCAAGAGGAGGGCCACTCATTGACTGGGTAGCAGAAGGCCCCACTTCTATTAGGGCATGCTGTCTGGAGTCCCGTGTCCTGGTCATAGCACAGCCTTTGACAGGCATTACGCCCATTCTATGAATGAATACAGAGATTGACTAACCTGAGTGACTAGCTTTGGGAGCTGGTAGGATGATTAGGAAAACTGAACCCTCAAGAAAAGAAAAGCATTTAGCTCAGTGCTCTGTCCCAGAGGCTACATTGTGTTGCCTCTTCTTGACCATCAGTTTTCATTTTTTCAGACAGGGTCTTGCTCTGTCACCCAGGCTGGAATGCTGTGGTGATCAGAGCTCACTGCAGCCTTGAACTCCTGGGCTCAAACAATCCTCCTGTCTCAGCCTCCCGGGTAGCTGGGCCTACAGGCGTGCCTCACCATACCCAGCTAATTAGGTAATTTATTTTGAAAGCACTTTGAGAAGCACTTCACTGTCAAATCTGTAGGTCTAAAAGGAAAAGCATACATACACATAACTGATTTCACCTTGTTTTACATTTCATTTGTCTTCTTCTGGAATGTCATCTTTTTTCTTGGTTTCTCTTTCAGCACAGGATCTAATCTAGATATTTGAAAAGAGAATCCAATGGGTTATATGTTTATCTTCCACCTTCCCCACTTTACGTATCACATAAGAACATTCAAGATGATTTCTTATGCAGAAGAAAAAATTAACTGAGCAACTATATTCAGAAAAAGACAGGTTCTGGCTATGTGTTTTTACTTCATATATATAATCTATATGAGTAAGTGCTATCACATGCTTCCTCCAGAGCCCTTGTGTCAGAAACACTACAGACAAAATTATTTCAGAAACATTTTACACATCAGATCCTGTTAGGCAGTAAAGCAATCATTAACTAATTTAATTTTGTCCTCCAAGTCAATACACTAGGATCAAATTATCCCTAGTAGACAAGTGTTCATTTGATCAGATTGAAAGCTTAATAGCTATTTTAGATTGCACAGACTATTACCAAAGTATTAAAACGTTTAACATTACACAACTTGTTTTTAATTAATTGGAACCCACCTATTTTACTAGCTTCTTATATCCTCCTAAGTTTGGATAGATGCTTACTATCACATGTCATAAGTTAATTGATCTGCATTCAACAATTAGGATCGCCCACAGAACAGGCAATTGGCAATGGTAAGGACTCATGTCTCCTAAGGGATCTCTGTGGCCAGAGTCCAGTTCCAGGGCTGCTTAGAAAGTGATGACAAATAACGTGTTTGTGCCAATGACATCTTTGTGACAGTTTTGATTAGAGGGGTCCCAGACCTGAAAACATTCCCTGCTAGGGCCTGTAGCACAATGCTACCTTTAGTAAGAGGGATCTGTGTTCTGGTAGATAAGGCAAGGTCATAAAGGTGAAGGGCTGACAGAGATTAGGAGGTCCTGCAATTAAATGGTACGAAAAGAGTCCTAAATAATCACTGTTCAGAGCTTCCAAGTACTTGACTAACCAAAGAGATCCAGAAAACTTTGTATTTCATCTGAAAATTGCTTTAAATAGTGAAAAACTCAATCTTTGTGTAAGTATCATTGTATCTTTGTATAAGTGCAAAGCACTGCACATATATTTGCAATTGTTGCCTTCAATAACACTTTTGTGATGATATCCAAATGAAAAATAATTTAAACATGATACAATAAAATATAAATAAATAAAATTAAATGTAAGTCACAAACCAATCTGCATTTCCTCAGTGACCTGTTTCCTGAGAAGCAATGTGCTATGAAATACTGAGACTGGCCTCTGGAGTCAGCTGGGCCTGGGTACACATCCTCTCTTACCACACCTTGAAATCACTGTGATTTCCATGAACTGACTGACAAAAACCACGAGGATGTAAGGAGGTTCAGAGGCTGTCTTACTGTCTGTAAGGCTGAGCTCACATCCACCTCACAGGAGCATTATGGAAATTCAAGACTACAACGCATGTGCCGGATGCATGCAACGAAAAAATATAACACTTCACTTCTTTAACTGTAAGAAAATTCCTACATTTTAGATTGAAATTGTTTGAGCTTTAGATTTGAAATTATCTGAAATCAAGACTATTCTAAAAAGAAAATCAAACATATGACCGGAAATCTAACATGAAGCACATACAGAGAATTGATAGATGCTTTTAAATTACACTGGTAGTAGAGAAAAATGTAACATAAATTTTTATGCTCTGATTATAAGAACGAAGGGCATTTTAGAAAAGGCATTTGCCCCCTCTCTGAGAGCCTTCCACTCTGGCCCCCACAATGCCTGACAGAGCAAATCTGGGTCAGACTGGATGCAACCTATGATTCCCAACAGAGACAAAGCAGATTCAGGATGCTCAGTACTGCGATGGAATGCCAAGACACAGAAAAACCATGTGTCAAGAAGGGGGGAGTTATTCTTTAGACACATCCTGGTATATGTTTATCATTAAAGATCAGTGGCTTTTGTGAGTCTAAAAAATTAAGCCTTAAATGTTTTCATCAAATTCCAGTTAACTACCTGATTTATCTAGGTTATATTAACAGTATTATTTAGAATTTCACCTTGATATGAAGATGTCTGTGTAACTTTTACAATGATGTAAAACAAAGAGTAGGATTAGGGAGGGCACAGGCCACTGGTGCAATGCATAACGCATCTGACTACAGATGAGGGAATTTAGCCTGGAATAAGGAATTTTTATTTCCAGCTTAGTGATGCACACAAATTTTAAAAATAAAATAAAAATCATGTTTTATGTGATTCATGTTTCTCCTAATGCAAAGAAGATGGGTACTATTAATAAAAATATTTTTAAAATGTAAGGGCTAAGGCCCCAGAAGTTCTGCTATGATTTTTTACGTTTCATAGAGTGATTATCATCACAGAAGCTCAAGCATTACATAAATACAAACGTGTATACCCCGACCTGGTAATTCTGCTTCTGGAAATTTATCTTCAGGTCCACCCGCACATCTACAAATTGATGCATATTCAATGTTATGTACTGCAGCAGTGTTTATAAGAGCAAAAGACTGGAAACAGCCTAAATTTCCATCTACAAAAGACTAAATAAATAAAGGTACATCCCTAAAATGGAATATTATGTGGCTGTTAAAAAAGAGAGAGAGAGAAAGAGAGGAGAAGCAAGAAAAAGAGAAAACTTTCTACATTCAAACTAATAGTAGAAAACTCTCCAAGATACAATTTTAAGGAAAAAAATATCAAAGTCGAGAAGACTATAGAGGAGACTGCCTTTAGTGTAAGACAGTTGAAAATTATAAATATATTCATATGTTTATAAAGAAATTTTAGGAGGCTATAAAAAAACAAAACAAAGGGAAAGAGGAACAGGAGCTGGGACACAGGTGAGTAAGATGCATAGCAGGCATATGTCTTCATCTTCGTATGCTTTTATTTAAAAATGTTGGACCACATGTACATGTTATCTATTTTAAAAATTAGATTTTAAAATACAAGCAAGAAAACAAGAAAATGAAAGCATGAAAAGAGCATGTGGAACTACCAGAAAAAGATACTAATCCATGGAGATAATGGCAAGGTAGCTCCTAGATACACTGATTTCTCTACCACATTGTATAAACAAGCCATCAACTATGGGATTTATAATTAAAAATGAGTCTATCTGAAATACCACATTATAAAAAGCTATTAAGTAAATCTTTAAAGTGACAGTAAATGATGACTTAACATTTTAAAGAGATACAGTCACATCGCATGTGTGAATGCAGTCATCTGTATAAAATGTCATCATTACCTTGATCATTTCTTCTTCTGCTGTTTTACTTTTTGCTTCTATGTCCCCTGCTTCATTGCATCTAATAAAGCAGCTATTTGAGGCCAACAAAGCCATTTTCCCCTAAGTGCAACAAAATAACGAAATAGCCATGAGGATACTTCTTGTAGAAGAAACATTAAGTGTTTAGACTGAATTAATTTTTCCTCCCTGATTTAAAAATCAGAGAAAAAAACTTAGAGAAAAACCTGAAAAATATAATACAAGAACATATAGAAAAGGAAACCAAAATCACCTTTCATTTTGCTATTCGAAGATTACCACAATAAATATTTGTAGTGTATCTTCCTAGTAGGACTAAATTCTAATTACATGAGGTAGGATTGCTTCCTTTCTAAAAGATCTAATGAAGATAAAACTGATTTAGTTCTGTTTGAAAAATTAACTTTAAAGACAAGAACATAATTATGAATGCATACTTTATTCAAATATTAGCATTTTAAGTAAAATTTATTTTCTTCACAATTAGAAAACATGAAAAGGCACATACAATGCCTTTGGTGTTTTGAATTTAAGAATCAATGTCTGAGGGACTTTTGTGTGTGAAAATAAATATTCATATACATTTTCATTTGTTTAATGTTTGATGTATTACACTGCTTTCTATTAAACAAAACTTTAAAAATTGATTTTCTTGCGTATCTAAATCTGGGTTATAAATTTGGTTAGCTTAACTCCCGTAACAAATATATTGTTTATTTATAACTTGTATTTGGTTGATTCTTTTGGAAAACTTGGAATACAATAACATTTAGACAAAATATTTATAAATATAATGATTACAAAATATGTTAACCTTACATCACATCCAGTTAAAAACGTGCTGATAACATGGATTTAATTTCTTAGTTAAGTCACAAGAGCTGGGTGGTCTCTCATCTCGATGGCTCCCGGTGAGCCCTGGAACATGGCGGTGTGGTCCAAGGTGATTTAAACCTGTGCCACAGATTATTCAGCTGAGTCCTTTTTGCAATAGAGTTTTAAGACCCTCTTTCATTTAAATTTAAATTTTTGAAACTTAGTGTCCTTCCTAAAAATAAAATGAAATGAACTTTCCTAAAGTGTGGTATTATTAGTACTATCTAAGTCATCATCCTGGCCTTATGAAATATTGGCATTTTCTACTGGTGTAACTTTTATTAGAAGCATCTCATCATAACTAGTAGGATCATCTCAAAGGGGTTGCAACACATTAGCAGGTAATGAAATCAATGTAGTGTTTCCTGAACAGTACTGGGTGGGTGGGGGGGAAAAAGAATACACACAGACACACAGAGGAAGGGGTAAAAGAGAATAAGAACTATCAAGATGCATAACACATGGATAAGTAAGTATTGTTAAGTACAACTCTTGCTTCAGTTACACATATGTGTGTGCTGGGCTGCAATGTAAAAATGCATTTCTCAATGGATTGGGTCAAAATAGTTTTCAAGTCACTGACTTATGATTTTATCCTAGGGGATGAGGAAATTAGTGTAAGTGATTACCACTTTCTGGTGGGATGTTTGTTTAATCTGTCATTTTAGAAAACACTGCTGAGTTCCTATTTTCAGTTCATTATTGTATACTGCCAAAGCTGCTACTCAAAGGCTGAGCTTATCTTCTATTTGCTTGTTCTGCGTGGTGCCCATTGGTCCTTACTGTTTTTGATACAGTTATCTACTTTTTAAAGACAGTTTAGCACTCACATATTTTTGTTCAATATTTACTTCTCACATAGAAAAAGGAAATTATGTATTCTGTATCAACAAAGATTTAACAAAACATCCATATACTACAACTGTCTACTTACTAAAATTAAGAATTAGTATATTATCTTTTTTCTTCTTATATTAAACTATCTTTTCATACACTATTTTAAGCTTATGAACTGAAAATCTTTTAGAGATAATTTACTTCAATGAACTCTAATTATTTAGATTTTATACGCAAATTGTCACAACTTGGTCTTAGCTAGCTCCACTGTTTGCTTACAGTCTGTAATGTTTCTGAAAGCATCCATGATTTCTGCTACAAAGAAGATACTTAGGAACTATTCTGTTTTCCTACTCTGTGACCTAAAATTGACTGGTTCTTCAATGGAAATGAGATATATATCTAGGCACTAAGGGTATACGAAATAATTGTGGGCAAAAGTACTAATGCTATTTTTGTTGCACTACATTTTGAAATCTCTTTAAGGCTCTATGTTCTGATTTATTCCAATTTAATGTATTATACTATTGCATCCTACTTTTTCTTTTTAAATATATTATGATTGACTGTTACAGACTTTCTGTTAAACTGACAGGAAGTTTTTATAAACAATAACAGCACTTACATTTTGAAAGACTGTTTCCCATTGTTCTCTTGGTCCAATTGCATCTGAACGCCCAACAACAAGTTCATCTGAATTTATACCAAGATATTTTCCATAGCCAGATTTCAGGGTGATTCTGTACATTAATAAGATAAATAAAAGTTAAAAACTGAGAGAAAATTAATTATAGGACACCAAAACAGGACATGTGTATGTGGGTGTGTACATATCTAAAATTTCAGACTGGACATATTCCAAGTGTTCAAAAGATGCATGTGGCTGAGTGGTGACTCACTCCTGTAATCTCTGTGCTTTGGGAAGGCAATGGGAGGATTGCTTGAGGCAAGAAGTTCAAGATCAGCCTGGACAACATAGTGAGACCCCATCTCTACAAAAAATTTAAAAAGTTAGCTGGGCATAGTGGTGTGAGCATGTAATACCAGCTACTTGGGAGGCTGATGCAGGAGGAGTGCTTGAGCCCAGAAATTTGAGGTTATAGTGAGCTATGATCACACCACTGCCTCCAGCCTGGGTGACAGAGTGAGAATCTGTGCCTTCAAAAAAAAAAAAAAAAAAAAAAAAAAAGCTACATGTGACTAGTTGTTGCCATATTGGACAGTGCAGTTTTAAATTTAGTTTTATATTTTGCTTTTTTAATATAAACATTGTGCCTTATATATTACATAACAAATATTTTCAAAACTCATCATTCTTTAATTATACCTCTTTAGTTATAAACTTCAATAATAAATTCTAAAACTTTATGTCATCAAACTGTTTTCCAGAAAATGCTGCTTCCATTTACATTCTTACCTCAAATTAACAGAATATGTTTTGTATCATGGATTTTTTTTTAAACATTATGACTCTAAAAAATACTTGAAAACCTGATATGGAAAAAAACAGTACCCTATTAATTTGCATTTTAGTAGCTAACTAGAATAACAATTGTTTTTGTTTTCCTTTCCTTTTTAGTTTTTAGATTATCTGGTAATGTCCCTTGTCCATTTTTCTATTCAGATCTGATTGTTTGCAATTTTCCTACTGGGGTCTTCAGTGCTATGAATTCTATACAAGATACATATGAAGATTAAGAACTCACTGCCTACTAAGATTGTTGCAAATATTTTCCTCATTTGTCAGTTAATTTTCTTTATAATCCTTTTTTGTTTATAATTGTAAAGCAGTTTAAAACTATTTAATTTTTTCTTCCTCTGCTTTTCTTCTTTGTCTTTCACCCTACTTATCAGATTTTCAAAGAAAGTATAGAAATAATCATCTTAATGTGATTTTTTAAAATTATGATTTCTTTTACCTTACCAACAATCTCCTCGGATGCCAGAATTGACTTCTACTCCTTTATATGTTAATGATTATATAACAGAAATCATTATCATGTTGATGTAACCAATTACTAAAATATGTAAATTCACTTTCAGTATCTTTTACCCAAAGAATCATTTTATACTTCTGCACAAGGTGAGAATAAAAAAGGTTACTTTATAAAATGACTGTAAAAATAGTGAGTAAAAATATTCTTTTGGTCGTTATGATGCTGTAACATTCTCTGCTGGTTTCAACAATATTCCTTTTTTTAGTCTTCCTGTTTCTCTTTAGACTTCCAAACAGTGAGTTTAAATATCATAGCAACAGTGAACCAGGTTTTGTACTATTTGATTTATTTTTTAATCTATCTTATTTGGTGTGTGAAGTTATTAATCTTCATTTTTTAACTTACATATCTTTTTTCCAGCCTAGCATTATATATTGATAGGAAATCCATTAAAAGTTGATCACAAAATCTACTTTTCAAAAAAGCTATTTCATTTTTTATATCAAAATTACCGTGGGCTTAAGACAGATACTAAAATTTTTAATGAATACAATTAAATTTTTAAAATAACTGGTTACTAATTATATTACAACATAAGCTCACCTGGAATCAGATAATTTGACAGCTGTAAACTGCTCTGGAGGACTAAGGCCCTCATCAACTATTGGAGAAAAAACATTTGAAAATAAATTTGACATTTGCTATAAATATAAAGACATTATTTTGCTTTAAAAAATGTGGCTATTTTCTTCTGCAATTAAATGTAAGAATATTCAGATATACTGATGTCACTGTAATACTGTATCTTTGGAATCAAGATCTATTTTACCTTCTTTTAACTACAGTGCTAATTTTATACACTGAGTAAGACAGGGTGATATAATGCTTATTTAACAACTTTCGAGATAGCTTCTCTTTATGTTTTAAAATACAGTCATAAATAAGCACTTATTTAAAAAAGCTAAATGCTTTCATTTATTCAATGGATGGCCTTGCTGACCAAATGATACTGCTTTTTATCTTCTAATTATTTCGTATCTCATTAGTGCTTCCTCTAATGGGCTAAAGAAAATGAAGAAACTTCAAATTGTTAAATGCACCCAGGTTAGTTTTGGTAATAGGTCTGAATGAAAAAGAAATTCACACATGTTTGACTCAAATAGGTTTTCTTTTTTCTTTCCACTTACTATTTTAATTATTCATATTGTTTTGATTTCCAAAGATACTCTTCTGGAACAATACGGAATGTTTTCCAATGCTTATATTAGAAAAAGGGACTTGCCAATGGCTGGTAAATATTAAGGAATTAAAAAAAAAAATGGAAAAGTCAAATGCAATGGTTCCATTCCTTTGGAAAATGTTTGAGACTAGTTAGAGTTTGGCCTAAGTGAATGAATGTCCTAAAATCTACACTTGTGTCAGGATCTTCCCTTCCAGACACAAACCTTCTTTGTGTGGAGCTCCCAGGGTAAAAAGACCATTGTCAAGTGCATGTATATAGGTTCCCTCATCCATTTCAATGGCTATGGTTCCTGAAATTTCACCAAAGTTTGTTACTGTCCGCCAGATTCCTAAAAAATAAAATTGATATTTCAACTTTATATCTTAGTTTTGACACAGAGTTCTTTGTTATTATAACTTAGTTTTAAAAACTTTTTATTTGGCAGTCGTAAGAAATAATATGAAGATCTCACATATCCTTTACTTGCTTTGTCTCAATGATGACATCTTGCGTAAGTATCATACACTTTTAGAATCAGGAAACTGACACTGATATAATCCATGAAGCTTATTCAGATTTCACCAGTTTTACATGTACTTGTTTGCATGTATGTGCACAGATTCATGTAACTACCAGCACAGTCAGGATTAGGTTTTTAAAATACATAATAGCAACATACAGCCAGGCATGGGGGTGCATGCCTGTAATCCCAGCTACTCGGGGAGCTGTGAAAGGGGATCACTTGAGCCCAGGAGTTCAAGGTTATAGTGAGCTATGATCACACCACTGTACTCTAGCCTGAGTGACAGAGCAAGGTCCTGTCTCAAAAAAAGACCAAAACAAAACAAAAGGCAACATGTGAAGGTACAAAGTGATATATGGAGAACGGTCTCTCTCATGATAGACCCCAGCCTCTATTCATGCCTGCTTTCCAGAGGCAATGCCTATCATAATGCTTCTTAAAAATGCCTCTACAGGAAGACTTTCTAGCATAGTAATCTTTTTTTTTTGTTTGTTTGTTTTTGTTTTAGACGGAGTCTCGCTCTGTCGCCCAGGCTGGAGTGCAGTGACGCGATCTTGGCTCACTGCGACCTCCACCTCCTGGGTTCAAACAATTCTCTGCCTCAGCTTCCTGAGTAGCTGGGGTTAAAAGAGCCTGCCACCATGCCCGAAAAATTTTTTTGTGTGTTTTTAGTTAGAGACAGGGTTTCACCACATTGGCCAGGCTGATCTTGAACACCTGACCTCATGATCCACCCGCCTCTGCCTCCCAAAGTGCTGGGATTACAGGTGTGAGCCACCGCACCTGGCCAGTAGTCTTAACTATGATTTTAGATTGAAAGCAAAATGAGCAGAATCTATGTCTATGTATACTAATTTCCAATTTGCCAATAGAAATGTTAGACTCTAACAACAATTATTTTAGCAGTTGTTATAAAAGTTTATATCTTAATGTTAAAAAATATCCTCAAACCTCCTCCTAAATTGTACTTTAACTAGAGTAGAAATGAGTCAATCATTAACTGGATATGACATATTAAGGAATTCTTGTTAATTTTACAAGGTCTGATAATGACATAGTATAATATATAGAAGTAAAGAACAAAACGTGATGAGAGAAAGACATACCACGTTAAGAAATGTACATTTATGTACTTATGGGTAAAATGATGTAATATCTGTGATTTTACTTAAAATTTTATAGGAAAAAATGTGTGTGGGGGTGTGCATGTAAATGAAACGAGATTGGCAAAATATTGATAATTAATGCTAGGGCCTAGACACATGGGGGACTCATTATATTCTTCTACGTATGGATTAGTTGGGATATTTCCATAATAAAAAGGTTTTAAAGATTCAGTTAATTCCACTGCACAAAATTTTCTATTCAACTAAACATTTCATGCTTTTCATAATGAATTTTAAAATACATAAAATTTTAGCTAAAATGAAGTTGGACCCTTATCTAACACCAAATACAAAAAGTAACCTAAAATAGACCAAAGACCTAAATGTAAGAGCTAAAGTTAGAAAACTTTTAGAAGGAAATGGGAAAAGCTTCACGATAATGAATTTGGCAATGATTTCTTATATAGAACATCAAAGGCACAGGCAACAAAAGAAAACACAGACAAACTGGACTTCATCAGAATTAAAAACTTTTGTGCATCAAGAACCACTGTCAACAAGAGTAAAAGGCAACCCAGAGAATGGAGAAAATATTTGTAAGCTACATACATTATAAGGAATTAATATCCAGACTATACAGAGAACTCCAAAAAGACAAATACCACAATTCAAAACTGGGCAAAGGATATACACGGGCGTTGCTCCAAAGATGATATACAAATGGCCAATAAACACTCTAAAAGATGCTCAACATCACTAGTCACTAGGGAAATATAAATCAAAACCATAATGCAATACCACTTTACACCCATTAGAATGCTATTATCAAAACAAACAAAAAACAGAAACCAAGAAAACCAGAAAAACAAATGTTGGGCAGGATGTGGAGAAACTGAAACCCTCTGCAATGCTGGTGGGAAGGTAAAATGGTGCATGTATTTAAATGCCACTGAAGTGTACACTTAAAAATAGAAAAACTGGCAAATTCTATATTCTGTATATTTTACCCCCCCACACACACGAAACCAATGGAGAAAAAGAAAATTAATCAAAATTAAAATTTCAGCTAAAGATGATTAGAAAGCAATAAAACTAATGACAATTTAGATGATTGAGTTATAGCTACAATTGTTTTCAGGAAAAGAAATAATGCTTTATTCAGAATCATTATGAACAGTGTTATGATTAGCAAGTCTTTCTTATAAATGTAATAGTTAATAATTTTAAATTAGTTTTATTTTGTATGTTCTATGCCACATTCCCCAAGTACACTTAATATTAAATAAAATCATTTAAATACAATATCTCATTAATGTTTTGCAAATGAAGAAGAAATTTCTGGCAGACAAGCTCCTCAAAATTTTCACACTCTGTCCAAGTAGGGAAATGATACAATAACATTACTTATAATATTGTCAACTGAAAAAGAAATTACATTGAACAGATGCCAGTATTTCTTCTCAATGAGATTTCAAATAATAAGAAAGCTAAACACAGTATCATCAAGAATTAAATGTGAGCATTCTGCCTACGTTCTGCAAGTGGCCTACATTCAACATTTGGAGGTATGCTTATACGTTTAACGACTAAAGTAACATAACATAATACTTAACGGTGCCACTCGGGGGTTTTAGCTGTGAAAAAGCAGTGGATCCTAAGAACAGTGGGCACTGAAGTTGCCTGTCTCTACGTCAGGTGACAGCTCAAGCTGTGTATATGCTGCAGACGCCCGAGCTGAATTTAAGAGAATCCGCTCTAAAACATTATTTGCTATTTAGACACATGCTTAAAGTTATTTCCTTTTAAACCTTAGGCAGATGATGAAATATTCCCGCTGTGTTGTCTCACAATGCATAACAAAGCTTTTCACATATTTTCACATAGTTGAGAATGTTTCCATATGTCTGGCATGCCTGTAATCCAGCACTTTGAGAGGTGGAAGCAGGAGAATCACTTAAGCCCAGGAGTTCAAAATCAGCCTAGGCAACAAAAGGAGACCCCTATCTCTACAAAAAAATTAAGAAATTAGCTGGGTATGGTGGTATAAGCCTGTGGTCCCAGCTACTCGGGAGTCCGAGGTGAGAGAATTGCTTGAGCCTTGAGCCTACGAGTTCGAGGGTGCACTGAGCCATGATCATGTCACTGCACTCCAGCCTGAGCAACAAAGCAAGAGCCTGTCTCAAAAAAAAACAAAAAACAAAAAACAAAAAACAAAAATGGCCCGATGCACCAGTGTCATGGCTGATAAGATACTACCAGGGCACCATCATTCTAGCATCAAGGCTGTGAGACAGCTCACATCACCTTCTGACTAACCCAGTGCTTCTGTGCTAAGGGCCCCCTTAAATCTCTACCTTCATTATGTTCTTGGCACAAAGGAATGATATATCTTAGATTTGGAAATGGAATTTTCTTCCCCAATCTTACTGTAGTCTAAGTACCCTTCACAGACCTTCTATTAACCCATAGTTTACTTAGCTTTAGTTCCTGGGTAAATCAAATCTGTGTTTTGCAAACTACGATGTTGTAAGTTCAATTGCTTCTGAATCTAGCAGAGCTCAGTGAAACCCTTTGCTTACAGACATGCTCATTTTTATTAATGTCACACATGGTATTCTCCATGTGAAAGACAGAATTTCTTTCATCCTATTTACCAATCCCTTCAGATCCTTGTGAGGAACCAACAGAACAGCTTTAAAAAATTAAAAGGGTTTTTTTCTTTCCCTTCACAAATAGGCACATGCTTACTTATACGGCAAGTTTAGAATATCCACAATGCAGAAGAAGGTGGAAGGACAAGGAGAAAAAGACGCAGAAGGACTTCCTCTTCCAGCCAAGATGGACTTGCCCTCCCACCATGACCAACGAGAAAACTGAAACTGGTTAGAATATTTGAGAAAACTGTTTTCGGGGATTGGAACACAGGCAGAACAGGACTGTGATATTTGAGAACAGGAAAACACAGGAGGCAAATCTCACACACACTTCTGTTTTCTGCCCAATGGCAGTTTCTTGACCACACAGAGAGAGGTAGAGACCTCCAAAAATGAGGCAATGTCACTGTCACTAAGCTGAGAGTCTTGCAGTACTAACATGTTTGGAGTTTATAGAATAAGGTACTGGAGAAGAGAGAACTACATACAGGTGAGGCCTCAAAAGAGAATGCAAAAGTTCTCTGCAGGTCTGGGGCCAAGGGCTGGGGGGAGTGCATACAGCAGGCAGGCTCCACAAGGCCTCTGCAGAGTGGCTGGCACTTCTGAGGGCTGACTGGAGATGCCAGAGATCACACAAATTTGGGACATAGCAGAGTGGAGAGAACTCATCAAGTATACATAGAACATGTGGCTGAGGCCCATGAGGATGAACCTTTCCTAGAGTAAGAGTCACTGTCTAAGTCTACAGGCAAAAACCTAATAAATAAGCACAAACTAACAAAGGCCCAGGCTTGACAGGAGAAAAAGGGTGGCCAAATAATATAACTAGGCATCAAGACATTTAACAGAAATAAAGGTTAAAATGTTATGAAAATGAAAGACTGAATTTATAAGGAAGACTTAACAATCCTAAGTGTGTACACATGACAGCTTCAAAATACTTTAAGCAAAAACTGCTCAAGTAGACAGATCTAGAATTACAGCTGGCGATTTTAACATAACTCTCAATACATTGTAGGATGAGTAAAAAATCAGTAAGGACACAGAAGATGTGCATAGTCACAAGCTCCACCAGTTGATCTAACTGACATCTAAAGAACACTGAACCACCGGGTGCCACGGCTCATGCCCGTAATCCCAGCACTTTGAGAGCGAGGCGGGCGGATCGCCTGAGGTCAGGAGTTTGAGACCAGCTTGGCCAACGTGGTGAAACCCTGCCTCTATTAAAAATAAAAAAAAAAATTAGCCAGGCATGGTGGCAGGTGCCTGTAATTCCAGCTCCTCCAGAGGCTGAGGCAGGAGAATCACTTGAACCTGGGAGGCAGAGGCTGCAGTGAGCCGAGATCGCACCACTGCACTCCAGCCTGCTGGGCAACAGAGCGAGACTTCATCTCCAAAAAAAAAACCAAAAACAAAAACAAAAAAACCCTGAACCAACATCTGCAGAATACACATTCTTTTCAAGTGTACATGGAAATTCACTAAGAAAGTATGTTCTCCAACTATACTATAAATGAATTAGAAATCAGCAACAATAACATACCTATAATATCTCTATGTAGTAGAAATTAAAAAACAATACACTTTTAAATAACTCAAGCATCCATGAAAAGAAAAATCACAAGGAAAACTAGATGATATTTTGAATGGAATGAAAATGAAAGCAAAATGTGTTGACTACAACTAAAACTAACGTGGAATGAAGAGATCTAACTCTCTTCTTAAGAAGCAACAAAACAAGAGCAAAGTAAACTGAAAATAAGTTAAAGGGAGGAAAAAAAAGACTGAAAATAAATGAAATAAAAAATGAAAAAAAGAGAAAATAAGTAATACTGAAACAGGCTTGTCCAACCTGAGGGCTGCATGTGGCCCAGGCCAGGTTTGAATGCAGCCCAATACAAATTCATAAACTTTCTTGAAACATTATGAGATGTTTTTTCCTTATTTATTTTTTTTTTTTTTTTGGCTCATCAGCTTATCGTTAGTGTATTCTATGTGTGGCCCAAGACAATTCTCCTTCCACTGTGGCCCAGGGAACCTAAAAGATTGAATACCCCTGTACTAAAAGATCATTAATGATCTAAAATAAGTGATCTTATAAAGAATTGATAAACCTCCAGCTAGACTGACTGATCCAGGAAAAAATAGAAAAAAAACAAATTACCAATATGAAGAGACTGCAATACAGATTAGATTCTACGGATATTAAAAGGATATTAAAGGAATATTCTGAAAAATTTTATGCCAATAAATCCAACAACTTGGATAAAATGAAATTTTCCTAAAAGACACAAATTACCAAAACTGACAACAGAAAAATCTGAAAATATCTCTTAAAAAATCTTAATTCTCCCACAAAAAACTAAAACCAAACCAAACAAAACCGTCTAGGTTCAGATGACTTCACTGGTAAATCCTATCAAACATGTAAAGAAGAAATCATACCGATCTTACACAGCTATTTCCAAAAACAGGGAAGGAGACAGCACTTCCCATCTAATTTTATGACACCCAATATCACCTTGACACTAAAATCAAATAAAGACATTACAAGAAAAGGATACAAAAGTCCAATATCTCCCATCAACACCAATATAGAAATCTTAAAAAAAAAAAAAAAACAAACCTGGAAATCAACTCTAGCAATATCCCAAAGGACAACGCACCACAACCAAGTGGGGTTTATCTCAGGGATGTAAAGTTAGTTTAAAAGTTGAAAATGAAACCAATGTTATTCATTGGCAGAATGAAGAAAGTTGTATAATCATCTCAACAGATACAGAAAGAGACATTTGACAGCATTAAACATCGTTATGATAAAAACTGCGAGAAACAAAGTTTAAAAGGAATGTCCTCATTTTGATAAAGGTTTTCTCTGCAGATCCTACAGACATACCATATGGTGGACCACTGAAAGCTTTCTGCCTAAGCTTGCAAACAATGCAATTATGCCCATTCTCGTGACTTCTGTTCAACACTATGGAAGTCCTGGACAGTATAATAAACCAATAAAAAGCAAGACAAGACAAAAGGATTAGAAAGAAAGAAGTAAAACGATAGTCACAGGAAACATAATTGCAAATTTCTTAGTTTTCTATATAAACAAACCACTAGAAGTAATAAGTGAAACAGACTTATCAGACTACAAAGTCACTATACAAAAATCAATTGCATATCTACATACTGACAGCAAACAACTGGAAAATCAAATTCAAAAGTTCTACTGACAGTAGTGTAAAATTATAAAATACTTAAGAATAAATTTTTAAACAGGCATGCAAGACTGCTACATTGAAAATTATGAAATATTGAGGCCCAATATTAAGATGTTGATTATCCCCCAAATGATGTGGACTCAATACAATTCTCCGAGAAAATCCAACAGGCTTCACTGTAGAAATTAATAAACTAATAGTAAGTACAAAGTTGGAGGACACACACTACCTGATCTCAAGACTTCATGAAATTATAGCAGTCAAGATAAATATATCAAAAGAAAAACAGACAATCGATAGAACAGAGTCCAGAAATAGACCAATACACAGAAAGTTAATTGACTTTTTATGAAGATACGAAACTGGATTAATGGAAAAAGGAAACACCAGTGGTGCTGGCACAAATGGCTATCAAGATGTTAAAAAAAAAAAAAAAAGTAAATCTTGAAACCAAACTCACACCATGCCAAAAATTAATTTGAGATTAATGACAGATTTAATGTAAAAACTAAAACTATGATGCCTCTAAAAGACAATGTAGAATATTTTCCTGACTTTGGGGTAAGCAAAGATCTCTTAGATCAAAGAGATAAGGCAGTAACCATAAAAGAAAAAAAATAAACTAAGCTTTATAAACATTAAAAGCTTCTGACCATCCTGGCTAAAATGGTGAAACCCTATCGCTACTAAAAACACAAAAAATTAGCTGGGCGTGGTGGCAGGTGCCTGTAGTCCCAGCTACTTGGGAGGCTAAGGCAGGAGAATGGCGTGAACCTGGGAGGTGGAGCTTGCAGTGAACCGATATCGTGCCACTGACCTCCAGCCTGGGTGACAGAACGAGACTCCATCTCAAAAAAAAAAAAAAAGAAAAAGCTGTCCATCCAAAAACCATTAAGAAACTGAAAAGGTAAAACTCAGACTGGGAGAAAAGACTGATAACACCATCAACTCTTGGCAAGGATGTAACTGGAGAACTAATTCATTCTTGGTGGGAGGATAAAATAGCACAACCACTTTAGAAAATTTTTGACAGTTTCTTATATAGTTAAACATTCACCTATCCTTTGACACAGCAATTCCACATCTACATATCTACCCTAGATATTTACCCTAATTTTAGAATTGTTGATTTGCCATTTCAAAAGCAATGATTCTTCCAGAACATTAGCTTTACATCATTCCATATTTTATATATTTTTTAAGCTAACATAATTTATGAAGATTCAAAATGCAACTTGCCAAGTTTTAAAAGAGAAAAAGTAGTATGGAAACAGCTAAATGGAAAACAGGCTGGTTAAGTGTGTTTGGGTCAGTTTATTTCTAGTATCATTTACAGGCTACCCTGATATTGTAATTAAAATTTTCATTCATTTCAGAGTTCACAAAATAATGATTTTTCCTGTGAGGATACTTCGTTTAAGAGACAACTGACTTCTACAACAAAAATGCATACACGTTCAAAGAAAATATCTTGTAAAATATATTTGGTTGAATAATATTTACATTAAGCCTTTAAAATTATGTATCAGAATCTGCGGCTATTAAGCAGTCTAATGGTGCCTATTAAGTCAGAGAGTTGTAATTCTTCTCTCCTGTGCTCTGTTCTGATAATGAAGTAAAGGGATCAGTAGCATATACTGTGCTAAAGAATAAATGGAATTTGCAACTGTAGGTAATATTTAAGCACTTTAAGACAAATATGAATACATCATAAATTTCTAACTAGGAAAATATTTTCAATGAGATCTCAAGAAATGTTAACTTTTTTCAGAATAAAGCACTGAAAACTGACTCACCAACATATCAAGCTGGGTTTCTTCATCTTCTTCTCTTTTTCTCTTCTTATCTTTGCTCTTTTTCTTCTTACTACAGGACATAATTTATATAGATGAGTTTAAGTATATTGATTTGTGTGATAAATAAATATCGTTAAGATTGAAACTTGGAAGTCTTTTAAGTTGTTTCATTTATAAATTATTGATTTAGGAAGACTTACATTGCTATGCCCTCTTAAATACAGTACTGAGAATTTGCTTCAGGCTTTGTACATATTATGTTAAAGTTCAAAGCAGATTGTAGAGCCACACTGCCAGATTTTAAATCCTGATTCTGTCACTTCTTAGCTCTGCAATTTTTGGAAAAGGTACTGAATCTCTCTGTGAGTCAGTTTCCCCACTTAAAAAATTAGGATAACAACTCTTAAGGCTATTGTGGGGATTAAGAGGTAATATGTATCTTCACACATTGCTGGTGGAAATGTAAAATGGTGCAGCATCTACAGTAAACAGTTTGGGGTTCCTCAAAAAGTTAAAGAGTTACCATATGACCCAGCAATTTTACTCCTAAGTATGTATACCCAAGGGAAATGAAAACATACACCCACAAAAATACTTACATAAGAATATTCACACTCGCATTAGTCACAATAGTCAAAAAGGGGAAACAATCTAAATGTTCATCAACTGATGAATGGATGAACAAAATATTACATCCATACAATGGATTACACTACGCAGCCATAAAAAGGAACAAGTGCTACAACAATTATGGACCTCAAGAATGTTATAAGTGAAAGAAGCCAGATACAAAAGGCCAGATGTTGCATGATTTCTTAGGAAATATTCAGAATAGGCAATTTCACATAGATAGCAGACTAGTGGTTGCCAAGGACTAGGAGAGGGGGAAGATCGGATGTGACTGCTTTAATGGGTAGGAAGAGATTTCATTCTGAGATGATGAAAATGCTGAGCAACTAGACAGTGGTGAACCTCTTGAATATATACTAAAAACCACTGACAGTACAAAAGGGTGAATTTTATAATTATGAATTACATCGCAATAAAAAAATGAAAACCCAAGAGCGATTTGAAAAAAGTTAATGTGCAAAGTGCCTACAACAATTTCTGGTCAGACTGAAAGTGCTATATAAGCATTAATTATGATTATTACGATAATCTTAAGACACTCTTGTCTGCATTTTCATCATAAAGTTTTCAGAAGATAACTCACCACTTCTCACAGGAAATTCACAGAGTAAAAATCTCACATTCATTCAGGATGTACCTGCCATTTATTCTGGCATCTTCATGAGGCCAGACTCCTCGAGAGGGTTCTCAAGGGCAGTGGCTTCAGCTCACCCCTTGATACTTTCTTTCCATCTCGCCTAACAATATCAAAACCTCTGTTTATCACAGAGGCCAGGAGGAAATGCTCAATATTTGTATGTACAGTCAACCTCAGGCAAATCTGCCAGTTAAAAAAGAAGCGGGGATATGAATGCACAGGTATTTTTCTCCTAAAGAGCTAATAAATTACCACTACAACCTCCTCCTCATATTTGGCTCAATTTATTTACTGTATGTATGTTCTCTCATTTAATCCTCACAGTCTTCTAAAGGTATAAAAAATGGTCTGAAAGTATAAATGTGTAAACGGAGGTTCAAAGATACTTGATCTCTTAATGAGTAAATGGAAGTTCAGACATATTGACCAATTTGCCACAAATTACAAAATTAGTAAATGACAGAGTGCAGGTTCCAACCCATATCCCTATCAAAGCCCATATCCACCTCAACCACTGTGTGATTCATCCTGGTTTCACTCTACATATTAGCTTAGAAAAAAATTAATAATTTTTCGAGGAAGAGACAATAGAGAAAAGAATAATCCCTAATAAAGGAAGTTATTATAATGAACTACAAGATCAGACTAACACAGACCCACCAGGCAGAGGCCTGGAGAGATGCCTCAGGGGACCCAAACTCGTGGGTACGGGGCCACGGGTCACCCGCCCTTCTATCCTGTTTCCAGGGTCGTCCGCGCGGGAGGCTGCCCCTCTCTGCACAGGCGCCAGGAACCGCGGTCCGGCCTCCGTCCAGCCCAGACAGGGTCAGAGCGAAGCCTGGGAGGCCACGAAGCCGGCTCTCCGCACCACGGCTTCCACCGGATTCGCGGGGGTGGAGTGCGTCCGAAAAGAACTGAGGAGGCTCCCGCCGGAGCTGCAGGACCCAGCTCTTCACCTCGGTTCCCTTGAGCACAAGCTTGGTAGACTTCACATAAGAGTACTAGGCCATGGCTGCGGGAGACTTCTGCGCGGAGAGGCTGAAGCCAGCTCAGGAAGAGTATGTGACCTGGAGCAGCACCACGGCGGGGAAGAACAGAAGTGGAGGCGAAGTAAACACTCCCTGACAGCGTACGTCTGTCCAGAACCCGCCTCCGTCTTCACCCAAACGCTGAATGGCTGAGATTTCCACTTCCGAGTTTCTGCCGGCGAGCTATGGCGGCTGCAGAGGGCCGAAAGGTGTCCGCACGCATCTGCTCCCTGGCGCCCTCTCCAGGAGCCCCTGAGGATTCGTGCCTCCCAGAGGTGGGGAAAGCCCGCCCGAGGCGCAGGTGCTGACGGTGGCGGGGCTGTCGGGCGCGCTGTGGAACCGCCTCCCGCTAGAGCTGCGGGCTGGCGAAGGTCCCCGCGGGGGCGGGAAGCGGCTCAGGCTGCCCTCCCTGGCCTGCGGTGGCGCGTCTGGAAGCGCGGGCCACTCGTGCGCGGGTCACTCGGGGCTGTGCCTCGCGCGACTGTGTGTGCAGGAAACAAGCAGGAAATACCCTAAAATAGAATGAAGCGCCATGTTGAGGGCCGCGGACGTCGCGAGTGCTGTGGGAATGTGGGCCGAGGTGGAGAGTTATGGTGGCGCGTGTTACAGGCTCAGGAGTCAGGAAGAAGCCTAATCGTGGAGGCGGCATCTGAGGAGGGTCTTGAACGCTGGGCAGGCTTTTGCCCGATAGAGAAGGAGGAAGCTAGTCCTGTCTGATGGAGGAAACAGGGCAGAGGCGTGGAGGGAGCCGTGCAGCGCTGGTGTGAGGAGCCGCGAGCAGGCCAGGCCTGTAAAGCAGAGTGGTGGGAACCAGGATAGAGAAGGCAAGTCGGGGTCCTGTGGTCGCTGAAGAATTTGAATGAAATCAGTAAACAGGTGAGAGGGATCCATCGCAAGAGCATGGGATGAAACGAGGAGTAGTCCACGGTGATTCCTCTGCAGCGGTGGGTATTATTAATCGCGTATGTGACACCAAAACGGTGAGTATTATTGATAGCGTATGTGACACCAAAACCACCCCACTCAAGCTGTGGCTCTTTCCCTAAAGTAGAAAACAGAGACCAGTTGGGTTCCAAGCATCCACGAAGATCTTATTAAATTCGTGATCCCTGGTGGCACCATGGAGTCAGGATTGGCTCATCTCTAACCTGACTCAGAAACAAAACTATCTCAATGTGCGGAGATGAGCATCCTTACCCGCTATCATAACGTATTTTCTGGTGTTTTCACAGTGCTGCGCTTCCTAATCCCCATTCTAGGGCAATCCACATGCCATGATGCCCAGAGGCATTAACAAAGGAGACACACAGGGGCTCCTCACGTTGGCTTTCCATGGTTTTGATGAAAATCTCAGTTTCCTCATCTCATACAATGTGGTTCATAATAGTATCATTTAGGGTTGAAGAATTAAATGGTACAAATTATATAGTATGCTTATTATAACCTACATGGAAAATGCCTAGGATATGTTAGCTATGCCCATCACCAACATCGTTATATGATGGTAATAATCAGATAGTCAGGAAGGCCGACACCAAGAAAATGGATGCATGCTCTGAGGGAATGAATGTGGAGAGATCAGAAGGTCAAGAACAAAGCCATACAACATGTCTGCAGTAAAGGGATAGAGAAAAGAAAGGCTATAAAAGAAGGAATGAAACAGAGTAAAATTATAAAATCAAAGCTAAGGAGAATTTCCAGAAAGGGTAATATCATTTAATATCATAGAAGTTTAGGAGCACAAGATGGAAAAAGGCCTCTGGGTAACTGACATTGAGGCAGTCTTTAGGGCAGCTCCGTTTCCGATAGAGAAGTAGACACAAAGTCAGCTTGAAGCAGGGACTAGGTGAAGAAGTTGTTGGCTGGTCGCATGGGGAAATAAATAAGGATGGCATATGCCATATTTCTGGATTTCTTTCTTGCCCAGCCTCTATATATGCATAGAGTTTGGCAAAAACTTACAAAAAATAAAAATGAAACCAATTTCGTTTGTTGACTCAAATACAATGCTTTGTGTTAGAATCAAGATAAATTCATGCCTCTCCCTTCTATTGTCACCGTCAGTTTTGAAATTAAACATCAGCTTTTCTTCTTCATTAAAAATCATTTTCAACTCCTCCCAGGTGTTGGTGGTTTGGGGGAGTTACATAAGCAGTCAGGTCTTGATGAGTAGAGGAGGAGGGAACAAACACTTTCAGCAAAGGCAGAATTCTGAAATTCTGCTCGTATTTTTCTCCAGTAACTTTCCTATGTTTGTGAGGTTATTCAGTCATAATGATCGTAGTGAAATTTTTTTCAAGCTTGACTAATCGTAATCACTGTGGATGTTTGTTTAAAATGTGTATTCCCAGGCCTCTCACCTGCTGATTCTGATTCAGGAGATCACGGATGGGACTCAGAATACACGTGTTTGACAAGTACCACAAGTGTTTCTTATGGTCAGGCAAATTTGGGAATCTAACCAGAAATTTATGTTTTTATGACTGGCAGCTAGAAAAGATTCCTAGAGTCTTTGCTTTTTGAAAATAAAATATTTCTTTTTTAAAAGGAAAATTGTATGACTAGATACAACATTTATACATGTGGCACATGTACTATACTGTGTGCTTTTGTCATATTTACAGTTGAAGATGTGTAAGAACACTCTGAGAAAAATTATATATTAAATGCAAAGAGGGGTAAGTCATGGTGGGGGAGAAATGGGAAGGTTGTGCTTATTGTTGCTAAAAGGTAGAAAAGCCAGAATGATAGCATCTAAGGTTGCAAATAGCACATTGTAAGTTGAGGGAACTTCGTAATCATGTCTGAAACCTTTGATATACTGAGTTGTAAACAGTGGCTTTGGACAAGATTTGAGGGAGAAACCAACTATGCTTTAAAGTGTTAATTTAAAAGGCTTTAATTAAAGGAAAGTCTTTATATTTACTTGAGCTAATTTAACTTCAGGACTTTAACAAATTACTAGCCCTTAACCTCTTAAAAATTGTCTTTCATTTCAAATGAAAGTTTAAGGTGGCCTTTATGTTCGATTGGTATACTTGTGCGAAGACTTAACAGCAAGGTACTGTACATTTCTAAATGTTTACTTCTTAATTTTGCTGGAAGAAATATACTACTCAATTGATTATTTTTAAAGCAAAGTAAAACAATTTATTTTGACAAGCGACACTGTATTTTCCCAGTTTTCTGGTGGCAAAGATTAGGCTTAACATCACTAATCATCAGAGAAATGCAGATCAAAACCAAAACGAGATACCATCCTACACCAGTCAGAATAGCTACTATTAAAAAATCAAAAAACAACAGATCTTGGGAGGCTGTGGAGAAAAGGGAACATTTACACATAATTGATGTGAATGTAAATTAGTTCAACCACTATTGAAAGCAGTTTGGAAATTTCTTAGAGAATTTAAAATAGAAATTCCTTTCAAGCCAACAATTCCATTACTGGTATATGACCCAAAGAAAGTCAGTTATTCTACCAAAAAGACATACGCACTTGCATGTTCATCGCAACACTATTCAGAATAGCAAAGACATGGAGTCAGCCTAGGTGCCCATCAACAGTGGATTGGATCAATAAAATGTGGTACATCCACATTAGTATTATTAGGCCATTCTTGCATTGCTATGAAGAAATACCTGAGACTCGGTAATTTATAAGGAAAAGAGATTTAATTGGCTCATAGCTCTGCAGGCTGTACAGGAAGCATGGTGACAGCATCTGCATGGCGCCTGTGGAGTCTCCAGGGAGCTTTTACTCATGATGGAAGGCCAAGAGGGAGTAGGTACATCACATGGCCAGAGCAGGAGCAAGAGAGAATGGGAGTGGGGGTAAGTACCACACACCCTTACACAACCAGATCTTGAAAGAATTCACTATCACAAGGACGGCATCAGGCCATGAGAGATCCACCCCCATGACCCAAACACCTCCTACCAGGCGCCACCTCCAACACTGAGGATTACATTTCACCATGAGATTTATAGGGGCCACCTTCCAAACCATTTCACACACCATGGAATACTATGCAGCCATAAAAATAACAAAATCATGTCCTTTCAAGCAACATGGATGCAGCTGAAGGCCTATCCTAAGTAAATTAATGCAGGAATACAAAACGAAATACCACATGATCTCACTTATAAGTGGGAGCTAAACACTGGGTACTCATGGACATAAAGATGGAAAGAATAAACACCAGGACTACTAGAGGGGAGAAGGAGGAAGGCAAGGTTTGACAAACTAACTATTGGGTAATATGCTCATGTATTAATCTGTTCTCACACTGCTATATAAAACTACCTGAGGCTGGGTAATTTATAAAGAAAAGAGGTTTAACTGACTCACAGTTCCACAGGCTGTACAGGAAGCATGGCTGGGAGGCTTCAGGAAACTTATAATCATGGCAGAAGGTGAAGGGGGAAGCAAGGCATGTTCTACCATGGTGGCAGGAGAACAAATGAGCCAGGGGGGATGTGCCATATGTTGAAACCATCAGATCTCATGAGAACTCACTAACCATCTAAGAACAGTAAGGGGGAAATCTGCTCTCATGAGCTAATCACCTCCCACCAGGTCAGTCCCCCTACATTGGGAATTACAATTCAACATGAGATTTTTGTGGGGACACAGAGTCAAACCATACCAAATCAGCATCTGGATGATGGGATCATTCATACCCCAAAACTCAGCAATATGAGATATACCCATGTAACAAACTGGCACACGTACCCCTGAATGTAAAATACAAGTTAAAATTATTTTCAAAATAAATTAATTAATGAATAAATAAATATGATTAAATGAAATTAAAATTTTGAATTAAAAACATTTGAGAGTGATTTCAGCTTGACAGTTATGTAAGTTATGTAAATTGAAACAGTGAATTCTGTAGGGTTCGGATCAATTGCACTATCTGTACTAAGTTGATGACCAGTTGTTTGGATGAAAAGAAAAGAGGAGAAACATATAGATCTAACAGGAAAAAAATGGACCAGTTTTTATGATAGCAAAAAGAAGAATGGAGGAAACAGGACTGAGGTTATAGTGATTGATAGATATTAATAGACGACTAAGTCAAAAGCCACTGGTTGCAGAAAATATTGATTAATTTTGTTTTATTCCAGTCAGACAAAAAAATCCTATAACCTGCCTCTAGAGAAAACCCTTTTAGCCCTGTAATTATCTTTATTCCAGGCACCATTCCATTCATTAAGTAGTGTATAGGGTGATTAATAAGTGAATTATTCACAGAAGTAAGACAGAATTTTTGAGTATTTCAGGATATTAATAGTATAGTCAATGAACTAAAATAAAATTTGACTAGAGGTGTACACGATCACCATGAATGCCATGTTGGTCTCTTGTTAGATTTGGCAACCTAAAGTTGACAAATTTATTAATAATATAAACGTTCCTTGATGATTAATTTACATTTAGTAGACATGCTCTTTCTTCTTCCTTCCCTTTCTTATTCATTCATTCATTCATTCCTACAGAGCAGTGACTTTCATTCTAAGATTCCCAGAATCCTAAGGAATTCTTGAATGTCATCATAGGGAGCCAGGTGTGAGGATTCCCAAAAGTTGTATTTAATACTTGAAAAATCTCGAAAAGTTATATATTTACACCAGAAAAAGCTATACAAGTTTGAAGTTATATATATATAGTTGAATACTTTTTATTTCTATCCAGAACTAAGTCATTAGAGTTAATAATGTTGATTATTTCATACTGACCTAATGGTTAGCCTTTATATATCACTGATTACTTATTAGTAAAATAAGAACCCCCCCAAAATTACAAAATAAATATATTTTGTGGTTTTTTTCTTAAGGCTTTTGAAACATAAAATCAGAGGAGAGGATTAAAAGTAATCCTTGATTGTTAAAAAGGCAGGGAACTACTAACTTAGAAAATTGTATGAAAACAGCAAGATATATACATGGCCCTCAGACCAGCTGCCTGTTTTAATAAAGTTTTATTGGAGCACATCCATGGATCTACGGTGCTTTCCTGCTACAATGGTAGAGTTGAATGGTTGCTATAGAGACTGTATGGTTTGCAAAGCCAAAAATATTTATCATCTGGTCCTTTATAGCAAAAGTGAACCCAGTTTTAGAACATTCACTTTACAAATTAAGATACAGTGGATGCTGCCTTAACTGACCTCCACTTAACTGATTTACAATCAGCACTTTTTTGTACCCCTGTACAACTTATTGACTGATGTTCACTGCAAACTGAAAGCCTTTGAGCTACTTTTAATGCCTGTACATTTCTCCTTCCATCACAGAAATTGTATAGTTTCTAAGAGGAAGCTGTGTTCATTCCTAAATATGTTTACACCATTTGTTCTTGTTCTTGTAGTTATGCAATTTAATTAAATATGATGTTGAGAGGCTGAGACGGGCGGATCACTAGGTCAGGAGATCAAGACCATCCTGGCTAACTTGATGAAACCCCGTCTCTACTGAAAATAGAAAAAATTAGCTGTGCGTGGTGGCGGGTGCCTGTACTCCCAGCTACTGGGGAGGCTGAGGCAGGAGAATGGCATGAACCCGGGAGGCGGAGCTTGCGGTGAGCAGAGATCGCACTACTGCACTCCAGCCTGGGTGACGGAGCGAGACTCCGTCTCAAAATAAATAAATAAATAAATATTACGTAAACTGAGAAAATGAGTATAACAAGAGTAGTATTGTTGTTTCTCTGAGAAATAAACTAAATGTGTTGGAAAAATGAGAAACTCAAACAGTTGATGTCAGCTTAACTGTTGGCAAGACAACTAGAAACAAATGGGAAAAAATGTGTAATCTAGGATTTCAGATTGCTTTACCCCAGTTGTCTTCACAGAAAGTGAACAAGAAGTCAATGACAACATATCATTGGCGTAGTTTCCACAAGAAACTCCACTCTGAATCCGTGCAAGGCTTTGACCTTGTCATCAAAATTCTGGCAAATTTATTTACACATGTCTTTTAAATTAAAGTTAAATTTTAAGGACTTACATCTAATACGTCTTATGATTCCTCCATCTAACTTAAATTTGAGATTAATCTGTTTATTACTGGTCCCAATCTGATTGAATAAGGGGATTTCTACCGTTTTTGCTAACCAAAAGTTTACTTTGATGAAGATGGGATTATAAATACAATAATTCAAGTTTAAAGAATTAGAATGGTAATGGTTAATACAATTTAGTATGCCTAAAAATCACTTGAAAAGCTTAATAACAATGTAAATTCTTGTGCCTGAGATTTTGATTCAATAGGTCTAGCATGGGGCATAGGAATCTGTATTTTTAGGAATGATAAAGGAAAATTGCTTAAAATAGGGTAAATTATGACTTACAAATATAAAATGAACACTTGTCTAAGATTTTTGTTTAACTCATTTATTTAATGAGGGAGCCAGTAAGATGTTATACTGAGTTTTATGGAAAATTAAAAGAGCCACACGTATCTAGGCACTAAGGAACACTGAAATAAATTTGCTTGATAGGTTCAAAACTGACTTCTTGATGGAAGGTGGAAAAAGGAAAATTAATTATACTTCCACCAAAATCAATCATTTGCCTATGTATAAACATGAATATTTGCATTACTATCAGTAATCTACAACTAACAGAATTGCTAATAACAAAGAAAACAAAAGGCACAGAGACCCCATAGAAACAGATAACTCAGGTTATTCTAGACAAGGCTGAGGTTTCCATTAAAGACACTCAGTGGTAATTTCGTTGGTCCATCTTAAAATCTTTCCATTTTCTCCTGAAACAAATTGCTCAAGCAATTCAAATACAATGAATGTGGTCAGTGGGTCACACCTGGAGAAATCATTTTCTAACCTGTAATCAAGACTGTTGAATTACTCCCTTCACTGGAAAGAATAAAATATTACCACATAAATTTGTATTATGATAATGGCCCACTATGAATGCTTTGGTGTTCTTAATTTTCTTAAGATTTATTAATATTTCTGAAGTAACTACTGAATGCCAAGCAATATATCTTCTAATTTAATCTTTCATTGACTTTTACTTTCACTTCAATTGAGCTACTCACTTTCATGGCTATAAACTTATCTTTTCAATAACTTAAAAATTGATTTCTAATGTTATAAACTTTAATGTTCTACTCTGTGACATGCTCTTTCAGACTCTCTCTTCCTTACTGCCAATTCACCTTCTCTTCTATCTCTTCCAGTGCCTCAGTATCTTGACTCTTCCATTTTCTTTTTTCTTTTCTTTTATTAAGTGGATACATGATAATTTCACATGTTGATGGGGTACAATGTGGTATTTTGATACATGACACATTGTTAAAAACTCTCCTCCCTATCTTTCCCAGTCTGGTAACCACTCTTCTACTTTTTATTAGATCGGTGTTTGTAGATTTCACATATAAATGAGATCATGTGATATTTGTCTTACCGTAGTTAGCTTATTTCACTTACCACAATGTCGTCTATGCTCATTCATGTTGTCACAAGTGATACGATTTTACCCTTTATTATGGCCAAATGTGCATATGATATAGTTTGGATATTTGTCCTGACCCTTATCTCATGTTATATTGTAATCCCCACTGTTAGAGATGGGGCCTGGTAGGGGGTGTTTGGGTCATGGAGGTGGATCCCTCATGGCTTGGTGCTATCCTCATGATAGTGAATGAGTTCCCAAGCTTCCTGACTAGTCAAGCAGATGTTGGCATTATGCTCCCTGTACAGCCCATGGAACCCGGAGCCAATTATGTCTCTTTTCTTATAAATTATCCAATCTCAGGTATTTCTTTATTCTTGCAATGCAAGAATGACCAAATACAGCATATATGCCACATTTTCTTTCTCCATTCATTCATTGATGGACACTTAGGTTGATTCTAGGCTATTGTGAATAGTGCTGTAATAAACATGAGAGTCCAGAAATCTCTTTGACATACTGATTTAATATTCTTTGAATATATACCCAGTAGTGGGATTGCTGGATTTTATGATAAGTCTATTTTTAATGTTTTTGGATGTTATATTGTTTTCCATAACAATTGCTCTAATTTACATTTCCACCAACAGTGTATGAACATTCCCATTTCTTCACATCCTTGCCAGCGTTTGTTATTTTTTGACTTTTTCATAAAAAGCATTCTAAGCAGGGTGAGATGATATCTCACTGTGGATTTGACTTCCATTTCTCTGATTATTAGTGATGGTGGGCATTTTTTCAGATACCTGTTGGTGATTTTTTTGTCTTATTTGGAGAAATGTCTATTCAACTGTCTTGACTATTTTCTAATCCAATTATTTGTATTTTTGCTATTGAGTTGTTTGAGTTTTCTATAAATTTGGGATATTAACCCCTTGTGAAGTGAATAGTTTGCAGATATTTTCTCCTGTTTTGTAGGTTGTCTCTTCACTCTCATGATTGTTTCCTATGCAGTGCAGAAGTTTTTATTTGGTGTAATCTCATTTGTTTATTTTTGCTTTTGTCGTGCATGGATTTTGATGTCTTTTCTAAAAATTCCTTGCCCAGACCAATGACATATAACATTTCACCTACGTTTTCTTCTACTAGTTTCATAGTTTGGGGTCTTACATTTAAATATTTAATTTATTTTGAGTTGATTTTTGTATATGATGAGAGATAGGGGTCTACTTTCATTCTTTAGTATGTGGATATGCACTTTTCCCAGCACCATTTGTTGAAAAGACTGTCTTTTCCCAATTGAATGTTTGCACCTTTGTCAAAAATAAGTTGCATGTAAATATGTGGATTTATGCCTGGGCTCTCTATTTTTGTTCCACTGGTCTACGTACCTTTTTTTATGCCAATACCATGCTGTTTTAGTTCGGATAGCTTTGTAATATATTTTGAAATTAGATAGTGTAATACCTCTAACATTGCTCTTTTTGCTTAAGATTTATTTGGCTATTTGGGGTGTTTTGTAGTTTCACATGGATTTTAAGATATTTTTTAATATCTGTGAAGAATGAAATTGGAAATTTGATAGAGATTATATTGGATTTATAGATTGATTTGAGTAGTATGGTCATTTCAACAATATTAATTCTTCTAGTCCATGAACATGGGATATCTTTCTATTTATTTTAATTTTTTAAATTGCTTTTATCAATGTTTAATAATTTTCATCTTTCCGTGGCTTAATTTACTTGTAGGTATTTTGTTTTTTTAATAGCTATTTTAAATGGGATTATTTTCTTGATTCCTCTTTCAGATAGTCTGCTATTGATGTATAGAGATGTTACCAATTTTTTATGTAGATTTTGTATCCTGAAACCTTATTGTATTCATTTACTATTTCTGATTCTCAGTGGCATATTTAGGGTTTTTTACATATATGATCATGTCGTCTGCAAAGAGGGACAATTTGACTTTTTTTTCCAATTTGGATGCCTTTTATTTCTTTATCTTACCTAATTGTTATGACTAGGACTTCCAGTACTATGTTGAAAAAAGTGATTAAAGTGAACATCCTTGTCTTGTTCCAGATCCTAGAGGTAAAGCTCTCAAGTTTTCACCATTCAGTACAATGTTGCCTGTGGGTTATCACATATGGTCTTTATTTTATTATGTTCTTTTATAACTAATTTGTTAAAAGGTTTTATCATAAAAGGATGTCTAATTTTGTCAAATGCTTTTTCTGCATCTATTGAAATGATTATATGTTTTTTATCCTTCTTTGTTTAATGTTATGTATCACATTTTATTGATTTACATGTATTAGACTATCCTTACCTCCCTGGGTAAATACCACTTGATTATGGTGAATAATCTTTTTAATGTGCTTTTGAATTATCATTGCTAGAACTGCTGGCTTTGAATGTTTGCATCTATGTTTATCAATGATATTGGCCTGGAGTTTTCTTTTATTTGCTGTTCTTGTCTCATTTTGGAATCAGGAAATGCTGTCTTCATAGAATGAGTTTGGAAGAGTTCCCTCCTTTTCACTTTTTTGAAATAGTTTGTAAATAATTTGTATAAGTTTTTTAAATGTTTTGTAGAATTTGTCAGCGAAAACCACCAAGTCGTGAACTTTTCTTTCTTCCTCTATTTTTTTAGAGACAGGGTCTCACTCTATCACTGAGGCTGGCATACAGTGGTGCAGTCATAGCTGACTGCAGCCTCAAACTCCTGGTCTTAAATGATCCTCCTGCCTCAGCCTCCTGAGTACAAGTACACACCACTATATCTGGGGAATTTTTATTTTTATTTTTAGAGATGGAGTCTCATTGTGTTGCCCAGGCTAATCTTGAACTCCTGGCCTCTAGTGATTCTCCTGCCTTGGGCTCCTAAACTGTGACAATACAGATGTGAGCTACTGTGTGAAGTCTTTTGGATTTTCCTTGACTGAGAGCCTAAATCACTCCTTCAATCTCATTATTTGTCATTGGTGTGTTCACATTTTCTACTTCTTCTTTCTTCAATTTTGATGGGTTATATGTGTCCAGAGCATACATATTTCTTCTAAGCTTTTCAATTTATTGGCATATAATTGTTTGTAGTACTTACGATTCCTTATATTTCTCTAGAGTCTATCATAGTATATCCTTTTTCATCTCTGATTTTATGTGAATTTTCTCTTTTTTTCTTAGTCTGACAAAACATTTGTCAATTTTACCTTTTCAAAAAAGATTCCTTCATTTAATTAGTCGTTTGTATTTTTTGTCTTCATTTATTATATTTGTGCTCTGACCTTTATATTCTTTTGCTAATTTGGGTCTTAGTTTGTTCTTGATTTTATAGTTCCTTGAAATACATTGTTAGATGCTTTATTCATTATCTTTCTTCTTTATTGATGTCGAAATGTATTGCTATAAACTTCCCTCTAAGAACTGTTTTGCTGTATTTCATAAGTTTTCATATGTTCTGATTTCATTTTTATTTGTCTTAAGACGTTTTAAAATTAAATTTTTTTCATTGACCCATTGGTTGTTTAGGGATATGTTGTTTAATCTGTATGTATTTGCACAATTTCTGAAGTTCCTCCTGTTGTTTATGTCTAGCTTTATTCCATATGGTCAAAAAAACACGTGATATGGTTTGATTTTTTGATTAGCTAAGACTTGTTTTGTGCTCTAACATATCTATCATGGTCAATATTCCATATGCAGGTGAAAAGACAGTGAATTATGCAATTGTTGGATGAAATGTTATGTAAATAACTGTTAAGTTCTTTTGATCTAGAGTGCAGTTTAAATGTTTCTTTGTTGAGATTCTCTCTCAATGATCTGTTCATTGCTGAAAATGGGATGTCGAGGTTTCTTACTATTATTGTACAGTTTTTTGTCTCTCCTTTTAGATCTATTAATGTTTGCTTTATATATTTAGGTTCTCCAATGTTGAGTGCATTATATATTTACAATTATTGTATTCTCTTGTTCTACTGACCCCTTTATTATTACATAATGGCCTTGTTTGTCTGTCTTTACAGATTTTTAATTGAAGTCTATTTTATTTGATATAAATATAACTACTTCTGCATTCTTTTGATTTCCATTGTCATAAAATATATTTTTCCATCTGATCACTTTCAATTTATGTGTGTATTTACAGGTGATGGGAGTCTCTTGTAGAAAGAATATAGTTAGGTCTTGTTTTTAATCCATTTACCCATTCTCTGTCTTCTTACTGGATAATTTAATCTATTCACATTCAAGGTAATTATTGATAGATAAGGACTTGTACTGCCATATACTGTTTTCTTGTTGTCTTTTAGAATTTTTGTACCTTTTTGTCCCTTTGTTGTCTTCCTTTGTAGTTAAGTGATTTTCTCTGTGTGTTTTTATTTCTTGTTCTTTTATTTTTAGTGTATCTAATAAAAATGTTTGCCTTTTGGTTACTATGAGGCATGTGAAGAATATTTTATAGTTTCAATAGGTAATTTTGAATGGATAACAACTTAATTTTGATAATAAGAAATGGGGAAAAGCAATCACTCTGCTCTTTAACTCAATCACTCCTCCACATTTTGCATTTTTGATGTCTTAATTTACATCTTTTATATCACTTATCTCTTAACAAATTATTATAGTTGTTATTATTTTTGTTTTAACCTTGTATTTTAACCTTCTTACTAAAACATGTAAGTGCTTTACATTCAATTATTACTATATTAGAGCATCCTGAATTTGTCTGAATATTTATTTTTACCTGTAGATTTATAACTTCCAATTTTTTGTATTACATATTAGTGCCCTTTTCTTTCAGTTTGAAGACTGTTCTTTAACATTCTTTTAAGGCAGGTATGGTTACAATGAATTCCTTCATCTTTTGTTTGTCTTAGAATGTTTTAACCTCTCCTTCATTTCTAAATGAGAGCTGTGCTGGAAAGTATATTCATGGTTGACAGTTTTTTTCTTCAGCACTTGATTCTATTATGCTACTTTCTGCTGGCCCATATTGTTTCTGCTGAGAAGTCTGCTGCCAGGCACATTGGAATTCTCTTATGTGTTATATGCTTCCTTTTTCTTAGTGCTTTCAGGACCCACTCTTTGTTTTTGACGTTTGAAAGTTTAATTATAATATGTCTTGTGGTTGTCTTATTCAGATTAAATCAGATTAGTGAGCTTTGGCCATCCTAAACATCTTAATCCTTCTCCAAGTTTAAAAAGTTGTCTGTTATTTCTCTGAATAAGCTTCTCTTTTTCATTCTTAGTTCCACTTTAACATTGTAGATTTGTTTTTCTGATGGTGTCCCATGGATCTCATAAGTTTTCTTCGTTTCTTCTCATTTTTTTCTCTTTTCTACTCTGACAGTGTATTTTCAAGGAGCCTGTCTTTGAGCTCACTGCTTTTTTTCTTCTACTTGATCAGTTCTGCTCTTGATGCCCTGTAGTGCATTTTTCAGTTTGTTTACTGAACTTTCCACCTCCAAGATTTCCTTTTGATTTTTTCCCATTATTTTAAATTCTTTGTTGAATTTCTCATAAATTTCCATATTGTTTCTCTTTACTTTGTTGAAGTGCACAGATTTCTTTTTTAAAAAAACAGCTATTTGAATTTTTTTGTCTGCCACATCATTCATTTGCATGCCTTTAGGTTCAGTTGCTGACACCTTGTTTTCTCCATTTGGTGAGGCAGTTTTTCCTAGGCTATTCTTATTTTTGTAGATGTACATCTCTGTCTACACATTGATGAATTAAATATTTATTTCAATCTTCTCAGTCTGGGTTTGTTTTTGACTGTTTCTCAGTGGGTTTGTTTAGAAATTCTGTGTGGATTTCCATTATATTCCATTTTAGCATTAGGAGGTGCCCAAAGCAAAGGTTAGACATAAGTCTTGCAATGGGGCTTCACCACTGATGCAATGTAACTGGATGGGCCCATGGGTGATCTGCAGAAAGACTGCTGTCTGTAGGGGGAGAACAAGTCAGGCCATCAAATCTGGACAGTCTGTGTATCAAGTTTCCCACAGCGTGGTGCCCATAAACAACCTGTCTGGTAAAATGTTTCCTCTGGTAGGAATGACTAGCCACTGCTAAGTTTCATATAGTAAGTATTGCTAACGCAATCCCTTCTCTATGTCCCTAGCATGCCTCTGGTGGTTCAGCTCTGTTGACACTCATGGTGCTGCTTGTAGGCTGATGCAGGAGTGAGTCTACTGTGAAGGCACTCAGTATGGTGGAAAAAATATTCAACTTCTGCTCACTTTATTCAGTGTAAGAATTGTGAGTTCAGGAGGACTTTCTGCATATAATACCATTATGTCCGGGGGGAGGAGTATCACAGTCACAGAGTACTGTTTCCTTTACTGTCCAAGCATGGTTTTACTCCTCTTTGCAGTCCAAAGGGGCTTCATAGACTCACTCATGTATTCAGGGTTCATTAGCTCTTGTAAAGTTAATTTCATATGTGGATAGTTGCTCATACAGATGTGTCCATAGGGGTATGATTACTGGAGAGATCTACTCCCCTACCTTGCTCTGCCTAAACCCTTCCCCTTTCCAACAAGAGTTTGCCACCTCCTAGTTTTCTTTTTTCTTAACCAAACTAAGTTTAGCCTTTTAATCCTTCACCCTCCTCCACTTATAATGCCCTTGCTTCTTTGTATGCTTATTGTATTTTCCATGCTATATGACTTTCAGCTGGTTATTTACAGTATATAAGTTTTAATATCCTGTAAAAGGGGGATAATAATAGCATCCATTTGATAAGGATGTTAAAGATACTAAATGACACTGTCCATGTTAAATAACTTCTTGAGATATATTGAGATGTTTCTGTACTTCCTTGTTTTGCCCTTCTTGTTGAACCAGAGGAATCTATTGCCATGAAAAACAATAAAACTGTGATAGTAGAAATTAAAAGTGAGTAGGAACTTATTTAAAAATCATCATTCTCCTTTTCAGTGCAAAAAATAAGAACTAGAAACTTTTAATAAGGCAATAGTCCGAAGAAATTACTTATGGAAGATAACATGGGTTTTTTAATCTTAAAGGGTTATTTTATATATTCAAGGGTCAAGATTGGCTGCCTTGAATCCTACTAAAATTTCAATGTAAGTTTTAGAGAGGGAGGAAAGTGTCAAAGAAAAAAATCACTGGAAAAAGTTAAATAAGTAAGGAAGATATTATTCAAGCTATTGCAATACGGGAGAGAGGCCAGACCTAGTCTGAACTCAGCTCACCTGATACAAAGGGCCGTGGAGTTTTTGAAAGTGAGGGTAAGGGGGCGATCATAGGCCACCTGTCTTTGCTAACTGTCTTTTCTCAAAGGAAAAATAAACTTTCTTTTATCTTTATGATATAAGGTAATTTTTACAACTTGGAGCAAGATTAGGCTCCTACTCTCTCCTAGAGACTGGGAAATAAGGTATTATCTTTCCGGAGGATTACATTTGAAAGGGATGGCTCCCAGATCCTTGAAAAAGGAAATTTTCTGCTTGCAAGTTACACATGCCACTTCTACCTGCATTTCACTGGCCTAACAGGTCACATGTCTTAATCTGACCCTTCCTTCAATAGGACAGAAATGTATAATCTTCTAGGAGACAGGGCCACTACAGCAGGAAGACCAGATAATGGGAGAATGGTAATATAATCTACCACAATGACCACAGTGAAAACATTAGTAATCCTCAGGGTTAAACCAAGTCTTCTTGGACACTTAGGTTGATTCTAGGCTGTTGTCAATAGTGGAATAACAAAAAATAAAGAGAATAGCCCATTTATTTTTTTCAGAGAAGCTAGACAATTCACAGGAACTCATGGCCTAGACAATTTTATTTCTTGATCAACACAACTCTTTATAGATGCCTGTGGTCCAAAAATGCGGATTCCTAATCGTCCCCAAAAAGAAGGGATCCTCTGCAAGGCAACCTGGGAGGGAGCTTAGGATTGTTCTGAGGCAGTGAAAGCCACTGAGATTCACATGTAAGAGAGTAGAGAAATGGAATCCACATGTTTTGATCCCTCCATGTGCTGGATATAACTTCGTCTTCATTACATTGCACCACTTTGGTGTCAGAGAGAACTGGATTTGAATCCCAGTTCCATCACTCATTATGATTTGATGGTGACTGTGTTTTAAACTCGTCTGTGCCTCAGTTTGCTCATCTATAAAAGATGGGATTGTTATGAGACTTACATAAGGTAAGTGTTTAAAAATCTGGGAATAATCCCTGTAATTTAAAAGATGGGATTGTAATGAGGCTTCAATAAGGTAAGTGTGTAAAAATCTGGACACAATGTTACTAATTTTGTAGGTTTTCAATATATAGAGAAGGAGGAGTATTTTTCTTTCATTTAATTTTTAGAACAAGTTTATAAAATTGGTATTATTCATATTTTTGAGATAATCAAAGGATCAGTAGGTTTAAATAAATCACCATAGTCACAAAGCAGTTCACAATATATTGACTGGATAATTGCTAGTGAAAAGTAGCAATGATGATCACATTGAAAATCTTGTGTTAGGTGGTGGTTTTCTCTTGCATAAGCCTCTTCATTTGTTGAAACCATAGATTCTAAGTTTGCTCTATCAAAGTGATCATTAGAAAAATATAATGTACTTAATGTATAAATTTTAGAAAATTTCCTTTTCAATACTGTTAATTTGATTGAATATGTGCATTTTGAATTATGAATATAAATATGAATATGTATGACATATGAAATATGACTTGACATCACAGAGTAACCTTAGATCGTGGCAACGTTTTTTTCTGAAAGCACCTGCAGAAATGTATCTTCTTTCTAGTTTCCAAAACACTCAGAGGTCATGGGGGAAGAGGGGACTTTGGCTGTCAGATAGTGCATGAGGTACATTAGGATACAGTAATTTCATCATAATTCATATTCATAATTCACAGTGAGGAAACCTGAAAGTTGCTACCAGTTACCAATAAATGAAAGGTGGGGCGGGGTCGCTGGGGGGCGCGGCTTTGTGAGCCAGTGCCTGGACTCCCACGTCACAAATGGAAGGGCAGCGCGTGGAAGGAACTCAAGGCCTGACTGGTTCTTCCTAAGCAGGACACATCAGGTTGTCAGGGCAACCGGCCTTCAGTTGGTGGCCTTCAGTGCGTGCTTTAAGTTGGTGGCATTTGGTTGCCTTTCCTGGGGAGAGGGGGCAGGTGCTCAGCTCTGCAGACGTGAGGGCAAGCGAAGGCCCGAGCTGCCTCGAGAAGAGCAGAAGTGCCCCATGGGGACCACGATGACCAGTCGCATGTGCACCAAAGCCAGCCCCCTGCAGGGCCAGCGGAGGGGTTCTGCGGGGCCGTCCTGTGGCTTTGATATCTATGAGTGGGCAGCCAGCACAGGCACAGGCACCAGCAGAAAGGAGCAGAGACGCCCAGAACATGCTGTCCCCCAATGCCAGCCCCAAGCGAGGCCAGCTTAGGGTGCGGTGTGCAGAGCCATCCTGCAGCTCTGAGATCCACGAGGTGTAGGTGGGAGTAGGGCCAGGCTCCACTGCATTGGAGCTCACACAATTTGAGCCCAATTTGATTCCGGAGCCATGACCTGCAGCACATTGGCGACCAGAAGATGCCCAAAGGTAGGGAGGCGACAGATACCTCTTGGCCTCAGGAGCTCCTCTGGCCGTTGCTGAACCAAGTTTCCCCCAGAGACATCCACAGCCTGGGGCTCCTCCCTTCTTCACCTAGTTCCTTTCCTAGGCCCAGGCCCCAAACCTGAGGACTGGCTCTGCCTGGGGTCTCCATCCCTTCGTCTTTCCCTGTTGCATCCAGCCGGTTTCTTTTCCCCTCCCTACCCATATGCCCAGTTCTGGGCCCTCTTCTTCTTCCTAGAGGCTGGCCAAAAACTAAGTTTTCAAAGTACAAAATGGATGCTACAGATTTCGTTGCTGTAGAGGAAATGTCTGACAGCTCTTGTATTTAAACTTAAGTAGCTACACTGGGACTCACAGTTTCATAACTTGAGTTCTAGACCAGAGCTCTCTACCCTAAAGCAACAGCAAGGGGTTAGAGGTACTCTTCTTGATTCTAATAATAAAAAATGATTTTTTTGTAGGGACAAGGTCTCACTGTGTTGCCCAAGCTGGTCTCAAACCCCTGGCCTCAAGTGATTCACCCACCTTGGCCTCCCACACTGCTGGGATGACAGGCAAGAGCCACCACACTTGGTCATTGGAGGTGCTCTTGCTTTGTATGTTTCAGCTGGTCTTCAGGCGCAGCTGTCAGTAAGATGCTCCTGCAGTATAGTTCTAAGTCTTTCTGCACAGATTCAGTGGATCCTGTGATTTTTTTACATGGAATAGCCCCTTTATTTTTTACAGAGAAGCTAGACAATTCACAGTAACCTATGGCCTAGTAAATTTTATTTCTTGATCAACACAACTCTTTATAGATGCTTGTGGTCCAAAAATGCAGATTCCTAATCATCCCCACGAATAAGGGGGCCATTGCAAGGCAACCTGGGAGGGAGTTTAGGATTGCTTTGAGGCAGTGAAAGCTATTGAAATTCCCACATGAGGGGCCAGAAAAGGGAATCCACATGTTTTGATCCCTCCATGTTCTGGGTGTAACTTGGTCCTCGTTAAATTGCACCATTTTTGGCAACAGAGAGAACCGGATTTGAATCCCAGTTCCATCCCTCATTATGATTTGATGGTGAATGTGTTTTTAACTCGTCTGAGGCTCAGTTTGCTGATCTATAAAAGATGTGATTGTTACGAGGCTTCCATAACATACATGTGTAAAAATCATGGCAAAATGCTTGTAATTTAAAAGACAGGGTGTCAGGAGACTTCTCTCAGGTAAGTATGTAAAAACCTGGACACAATGCCTATAATTTTGTAAGTGTTCAATATATGGAGAAGGAAGATTATTTTTCTTTCATTTAATTTTTAGAGCAACTTTATAAAATTGGTGACACTCATATATTTGAGATAATCAAACCAAGGATCAGAAAGACTAAATAAATCAGCATAGTCACAGAGCAGTTCACAATACATTTACTGGATAATTTCTAGTTAAAAGTAGCAATGATGATCACATTGAAAATCTAGTATTATCTGGTGGTTTTCTCTTACATAAGCTTCTTGGAATTTAGTAAGATAAGTTGCAGCTCAAAAAGCAGATCCGTAGAATATTTTGTTCCAGAGATTGTAGTGGGGGACCAAGTATTGCATGAGTTTTGTTGGGAACAAGGTGTAGGCTGAGAATCTAAGCAAACTTCAGTTGGTGGTTTTCAGTTGGTGGGCAGTGGCAGTAGGAGGAGGAGCTCCATCTGTGCTCTCTCTTCCCCCAGTCACAGCCCTCAGGCTTGTTGCATCCAGGCCCTTCTTAGTTAAACCAGACAGGTTGACAGGTTTATTTAGCATTTAGCAGACAAGTCAGCTCAGGGTAGGTGGGTGAGGTGGGGTGTGGGCTGCTAGTACAGTGCCGCCCTTTGACCCAGGGCTGCCCCTGCCCAGGGGGCTATTCCATATATTATATATTATATATATACATAATATTTTTATATTTATGTATATAAGCCTGTTGGTTTGTTAAAACCATGGATTCTAAGTTGCTCTATCAACGTGATCATTAGAAAAATGTGATGTACTTAGTGTGTAAATTTTAGAACATTTCTTCTGTTAGTCTTGTTAATACTCAATTATTTTCTAAAACACCTAGTGCAAATCTCCATAGGTTTTAATCGAATTATATTATAATTTGGATTTTCTGGTCTGCCTATCTTCCAAATAATAAAGTTCTTAAAATTAATTTTCTATTGCTGCCATAACAAATTACCACAATTTTGTGGCTTAAATCAAAGACTTATGACCCTATAGTTCTGTAGGGCAAACCTCTGACCGTGGTCTTACTGGGCTTAAGTCAAGGTGTTGTCAGGGCTGTATTGCTTTCTGGAGGCTCTAGAGAGAATCCATTTCCTTTTCCATCTTTTAGATGCTGTCCCTATTCCTTGGATCATGGGACAATCCCTCCATCTTCAAAGCCAGTAATGTGGGATGTCTGTGACCATTGTTCTGTAGTCATATCACCTTCTGACTGTAGCTAGGAAAGATTCTCTTATTTTATAGACACATGCAATTAGATTGGCCCCCAAGATAATCAAGGATAATCCCCCTAACTCAAGGGTTAATCACATCTCCAAAGTCCCTTTTGCCTCATGTAAAGTAATATGGTCACAGATTCCAGGGACTAGAACATATTTATGGGGTCATTATTTTGACTGTCACAAAGGCAAAGTCTTGGACTTATGCATATCTAGATTTTCTTTGCTTAATTTCAGAGCCTAGAACACATTAGACTCTAAATAAATGTGAATGCGTGATAAATATTATATTTACAGATTGCTGCCACATTACAATTCTGTCCTCCCACTGGTGGTGGAATCCTATGTACTTTTTACCATCTCCATTTTGCATTCAGACTGAACATGGCTATGTTATTGCTTTCACCTGGGTGATTTGAAACCATCTCTCTATTTCTATTTGTAGAGATCTTATCTATCAAGCCCTTCTCAAATGCCACTTCAAAAAACTTTTTCTAATCTCCAATTGTCTTAGTCAATTTATGCTCTTATAACTAAATAACACAGACTAGGCAACTTATGAAAACCAGACGTTTATCTGTCACAGTTCTGGAGACTAGGAAGTCCAAGATCAAGGCGTTGGCAGGTCTGATGTCTGGTAAGGGCTGTTCTCTCTGTTCAAGATGGTGTCTTGATGCTGCATCTTCCAGAGACAAGGAACACTGTTTCCTCACATGGTGGAAGGCGGGAGAGCAAGAGGGATGAACTCCTTCCATGGAGCTCTTTCATGAGGGCTCCTAAACCCATTCCTGAGGTAGGAGTCCTGATGGCCTCATCACTTCCTGCAGGCTCCACCTCAACACTCTCACATTGTCAACGCTGAATCTCGGAGGAGTCACAGTGAAACCACAGCACCAATCAAGTATGATCTTTCTCTCCTCAAAAACCCCCTCATATGTTTAGACCTCCCATGCACTTTTATACGTTGTGTTTCATGGTTTCTTCCTGTACAAATAAGGTGCTATAAATGGATAGCTATAGTTTTGGGTTTCATTTCAACAAAACACCCTTCCTAGTTTTTTGAACCCCAAGCAAAATATGAGGACAGGCCCCACCTTCCATTACAAAAGCTGAAAGGGAGTGCATGATCCTTTTTCCAGTTTCTTGGCCACTCACGTGTGGGCACATATCTAGGCCCAGCCAACTGATGGCTCTTTATTAGAACTTGGAACCCGATGAAATGATGCAAAAGACCTGAAAGAATCAGAGATGATTCTGAGAAATTGAGCAGAGATGCAGGTCCAGGAATGTGGCAGCAAGTGCCTAGGTTCAGCAGAGCCCAGCTACATGGTGACAAGTGTCAAATGACAACATCCTAGTGGTGGCATCCCAAGATCTGCTTTCATTGAATGAACTTGGCTGTGCTGAGTTTCCCTCAGTTCTTACCTTGCTTCTCCAGCATCTTCAATGATTTTGTGAACTATTCAATATCCTTTCATTGAATTCCTGTTTTGCTTAAGTTGTCTAGAATTTGTTATTTTCAGTGAAAAATATAAACCAATTATCCCCTCACATTAAAACACACTCCACTTAGGCATCTCCTCTGATCTCACTGGAGAAAACTGTGGACGTTATTTGTAATTTGACTCAGAATCATAGGATTAGTTTGGTACTAGTAAAAATGGAGATAAGTAACTAACTTTTTGTGAAACTTCTTCCTGGGGTGAAACAAAATCTATTGTGGAAACTCTTTCCAACTATCTCTGGAAATTTATTAAGTGGCTTAGTATATAATGATAATTTACCATGATATTTGATAAAATAGTTTTGTGTGTTCAGAATAATTTCTTTTTTCTTTACCTTTGAAAATAATGCGTTGATAGTTAATTTTCTCCTAAATTGTCAGTTTTTATTTCCATAAAAGGTATTTATTGAATGTCTCCTTACTTTTAATATAACTAGGCATTGTGTGATCAAAGTAAAATAAATATGTTCTTGTTTCTGGAATTACTAAAGCTTTGAAAATTGACTTATCGACCTCAAACCAATAGGACATATTCCTATGTGGCCTGCTCCTCTGTTAGGGTTCCCAGGGTAAGTGGTGATTCCTTTTCTGTCTTTTTAAAGATTTTAGAAATGCAGTTTCTGCTGTGGCCCACTAGGCGGAGTACTTCAGAGCAGGGTTTGTGGGAGTACAAAGCTAACTTCTGCGGCTTTTGCTTAATGCTTCTGCAGCTTCCTTGACTACTGTGGATGATAAGTAATCATTTTCTTCCTCTTCTTTATTTTTCCCCCTCCCTGTTTGGAGTGAACGTGAAACATTTAGGAAGTTTGTTGATCAACATGTACCGTGTTTATGAAAATCCAGCTAAGATAATATGGTAGGACTCCTTTGGTTATAAATAATAGAATTCAAACTCAAACTGGTCTAAGCCAAAAAAAAATTAATTTGTGGACTCGTATAATGGAAAAATCCAGGGTATAGCTTCAGAATGGCTGAACGTAGGGACTCAGGGCTTGGCTCTTCTCCTCTTCCTTGCTTTTTCTTCCCCATTGATTTTATTCTCAGACAAGCTTTCCCTTTGTGCTGCAATGTGGCCATCATCACTCCTCCAGTGTACATTTCCTTAGTTCCACAGCCCCAGAATAAAGCAAAAACAGAAACACTTCTAATAGTTTCAATAAGAGACTAGAGATTGACTTTGGGTGTGAGGCTTGGATTTCATGTCCATCTCTAGTTTCATCTGTGCCAGGATTAGAAGTATATTCATTGGCCAGGCCTGTGTCACGAGCTCATACAGGGTTTCCACTGTCGACACAGTGCCTTTGCAAGTATTAGAAAATGGCTCCCCTTTCTCCAGTTAGATGCAGCCCTGTATCGGGGCATGTGGCTTGGAGAAGAGCATGTAGGCTGGATTTCAGCCCCCCTTTCTCCCTTAGCTGGGTTTCTTCCTTGAGTGAACAACATACTTGTTAGTAGCTGTCCTGTGCTTATTCCTGAAACTGGGGGTGAAATCAGCCCCCATGCCAAAACTGAAGGACAGAAGGTGGCTTCATCTAGGGTATCAGATAATGGCTAATAACAAAGGGAGGAGACAGTGGGTGCTGTGTGGGCAAAAGGAGCAAAAAATAATCCTAACCTGTCTAGACTTCATCCCAGAAGCCATATGCAACCTTCTTCAATGGAAATATTTGACACTTCAGGAGTGCCAAGAAGGCTATAAGGAGCATATCTCTTAAGAACATAAGTTAGGGCATTCTAGAATGTATGCTTTATGGATTTACCTTGTAAATATATAACATTGACTAATACACACAGAAAATATATTGTAGAGTAACATAGATGACAGAAGTTGAAATACATGACATTCTACTGCAGTCTATCATTATTTTCTAACTTATAAAAATACTCAGAGGATCTTTTTTTTATATTGATAAATTTCTAACCAGAGCCCTATTTACTCGTGTCTTGAAAAACAGAATATTTGCATATATGTCTGAAGAGGGAAGAGAAAGAAAATGATTCCAAAAAAGCTGATAACATTAATACAGCTTTCTATAGAAGATGTAAATTTGCAACCACAAATTCAAAACTTATAGGAGATGCACAAAATGTGAAGAAAAATAAATGAAACCAAACCACTACAAGAAATAACCAAACTAAGAAGACAGCAAAAGAGGAAAAAAAAAGAACTGCAAAACATATGAAAAACAATTAACAAAATGCAAGTTACTCCTTACCTATCAACAATGACTTTAAATGTGAAAGGATTAAACTATCTAATTAAAAGACATAGAGTGGCACAATGCATAAAAGATACTCATCAGTACATATTTATAAGGGAGTCACTTTAGATATAAAGATACATAGAGGCTCAAAGTGAAGGGATGGGAAAAGATACTCTATGCAAATGGTAACCATAAAAGAGCAAGGGTATCTATACTTAGATCAGAAAAAATAGACTTGAAATAAAAAACTGTCATTAGAGACTAAGAAGGTCATTATATAATGATAAAAGTTCACTTCAAAGGGAAGATTGTAAATATATATCCACTCAACATTAGAACACCTAAATATATAAAGTTAATATCAGCAAAGCTAAGGGGAGAAATCAGTAACACTAAAATAACAGTAGCCAACTTCAGTACCCCAAATTCAATAATGGATAGAACATCTAGGCAGGAATAAAAAAAGAGGAAAGAGCTGACTTGAACAACACTGTAGATTAAACACTGACATATACAGAACTTTCCATCCAACAGCAGCAGAATATACATTCTTCTCAAGTGCACACAGAATATTCTCTGAGATAGATCAAATCTTAGGTCACAAGGCATCCTACAAATTTAAGAAGTTTAATATAATGCCAAGTATCTTCTCAGACCACAATGGAATAAAATTAGAAGTCAATAACAAAGAAAACAGAAACATTTACAAAAATGCAGAAACTAAACAACACACTCTTGAACCACCATTGGGTAAAAGAAGAAATCAAAAGGGAACATTAAAAATATCTTGAGACAAACAAAAATGAACATACAACTCAACAAAACTACAGGATGCAGCAAAAGAAGTGCCAAGGGAGAAATGTTACAGTGATAAATACCTACATTAAAAAATAAGAAAGATCTCACTCGAACAACCTAACTTTACAAATAAACAATTAGAAAAAGAAAAACTAACTAAACCCAAAGTTAGCATAATGAAGTAAATAATAAAGATTAGAATATAAATAAAATAACTATAAAATAAAAAAAATAGAAAAATCAACAAAGCTAGAGTTGAAATTTTGGAAATACAAACAAAAATAACAAACCCTTAGCTACACTAAGAAAAAAAGAGAAACTCAAGTACATATAATCAGAAATGAAAATGGAGACATTATATCAAATGTACAGGAATACAAATGATTATAAAGGACAAGCAATTATATGCCAATAAATTGGATAACCTAGGAGAAATGGATAAATTCTTAGAAAGATGTAATCTACCAAGGTGGAACAAAAAATAAATAGAGCAGACCAAAAGCAAGCAAAGAGATTTAACCAGTAATCAAAAATTTCCTAACAAAGAAAAGCCCAGGTGCAGATGCTTTCATGGGCAACTTCTACCAAATATTCAAAGAAGAACTAATACCAAAATTTCTAAAACTTTTCAGAAAAAATAGAAGAGAGAATACTCTCAAACTCATTTCATGAGGCCGATGTTACCATGACTTAAAAGCTAGACGAAGACAACACAAGAAAAAATAATTACAGACCAGTGTCCTTAATGAATATAGATGCAAAAATTCTCAATAAAATACAAACTAGCAAACTGAATTCAAAAGCACATTGAAAAGGTCATACACCATGACCAATTGGAATTTATCTATGGGATACAAGGATGCTTCAATGTGTAAAAATTAATAATGTGATATACCACATTAACAGAATGAAAGACAAAAATAACATTCCAATAGATGCAGAAAACACATTTGACAAAATTCAATATACTTTCATGATAAAACTCTCAGCAAAATAAGTATACAAGAAACTTACTTCAACACTATAAAGGCTGTATATGAAAAACCTATATCTAATATTATAATCAATGGGGGAAAACTGAAAGCTTTTTATTTAATATCTGGAACAAGACAAGGATGTCTATTCTCATCACTCCTATTCAACATAGTACTGGAAGTCCTAGCCAGAGCAATCAGGCAAGAGAAATAAAAGGCATCAAAATTGAAAGGAAAGATGTAGTTACCTCTGTTAACAGAAGACATGATTATTATACATTGAAAACTCTAAAGACTCCACAGAAAATGGTTAGAAATAATACAGTCAATCTTTCATATCTGCTGGGGATGTGTTTCAGGAACCCCTCAGATAACAAAATCTGTGATGATCAATTCCCTCACATAAAATCGTGTACAGTTGGCCCTATGTATCCATGGGTCAACATCTGTGGATTCAAACCACCACAGATGGAAAATATGTACAAGTTAGGTTCATGGTTGATTGAGTTCATGGTTGCAGAACCCATTGATATGAAGGACTGACTATATAATAAATTTACTAAAGTTGTAGGATACACAATTGACATACAAAAATCACTGCTATTTCTAAACACTAACAATGAATTGTCTGAAAGGGAAATTTAAAAAACAGTATCAAATAAACTACTTTGGAACTAAATAACCAAAGAAGTGAAAGACTTAAACACTATAAATTATAAAAGATTGATGACAGAAATTTAAACCAAAGTAAATTGAAAGACAACCCATGGATTGAAAGAGTTAGTAATGTATTATTATAGTGTCCATATTACTCAAAGCAATCTACACATTTAATGTAATCCATATCAAAATCCCAATGGTATCTCTGACAGAAATAGAAAAAAAATCCCAAAATTCATATAGAATCACAAAAAATCCCTGAGTGGCTGAAGCTATTTTGAGCAAGAACAAAGCTACAGGTATCACACTTCCTGACTTCAGATTAAATTACAAAGCTGAAGAAAGAAAAACACTGTGGTATTGGCATAAAAACAGACACATAAACCAGTGAAACAAAATAGAGAACCTAGGCATAACCCACACATTTGCAGCAATTGATCACCCTGGAATGTGACAAGGAGACATTATAGGCAGAGGATATGCTCTTGACCAAATGGTGTTAGGAAAGCTGGATGTCTACATGTAAAAGAATGAAATCGGATCCCTAGCTCACGCCTTATGTAAAAATTAACTCAAAATGGATTAAACTTTTAAATGTAATCACTGAAACAAAACTCCTGGAAGAAGACAGGAGAAAACATTCTTGACATTGGTCTTGGCAATAATTTGTTTAGATATGATGCCAAAAGCACAGGCAACAAAGGCAAAATAGACAAATGAAATACATCGAACTAAAATGCTTCTGCACAGAAAAGAAAACAACTAATGAAAAGATAAGGCAACCTATGAAATGGGGAAAATGTTTGTAAACCATATCTCTTATAAGGAGTTCAAAAAATAAGAAGGAAACATACACATCAATTCCAAAATCATAAATAACCTAATTTTATTTTAAGGCAAAGAACCTATATAAATACATCTCAAAAGAAGAAATTCAAATGGCTAAACAGGTATATGAAAATGTGCTCAACATCTCTAAACTTCAGAGTAATGCAAATCAAAACCACAATGAGATATCATGTCACACCTGTTAAAACGGCTATTATCAAAAAGAGAAAAGATAAGTGTTGGTAAGAATGTGGAGAAAAGGAAACCATTATACACTATTGATCGGAATGCAAATTAGTAAAACACAGAAAACAGTATTGAGGCTCCTCCAAATAAAATTGAAAATAGCACTGGCCTGGTGTGGTGGCTCACACCTGTAATCCCAGGATTTGGGGAAGCCAAGGCAGTAGGCCAGGAGCTCCAGGCCAGCCTGGGTAACATAGGAAGACCCCATCTCTGAAAAAAAATTAAAATTAGCCAGACATGGTGTTGTACACCTGTAGTCCAAGCTACTCAGGAGGCTGAGGTAGGAGGATCGCTGGAGCCCAGGAGTTCAAGGCTGCAGTGAGCGATGATCTTACCACTGGACTTTGCCCTGGATGACAGAGTGAGACCCGGTTTCAAAAATACAAAAAAAGAACTACCACATAATCCAATAATTTCACTTCTGGGTATATGTCCAGTGAAATTGACATAAGAGTCTTATAGAGGTAACTGTCATCCCCTGTTCATTGCAGCATGACACACAATGACCAAAATATGAAAATAACCTAAATGTCCTTTGACAGAGGAACAGATGAATGGGTAAAGAAAATGTGACGTGTATACATAAAATGAAATATTATACACCCTTAAAAAAGAAGGAAATCCTTCTATTTGTGAAAACATTGATGGAGCTGGAAGATATTGCGCCAAGCAAAAATGCAAGACACAGAGACAAATACTTCATGATCTCACTTACGTGTAGAATCTACGACAGTCAAATTCATAAAAACAGAGAATAAGACAGTGGTTGCCAGGGGCTCAGGGAGGGGAAATGGGGTGATGTTAATTAAATTGTGCAATGTTCAAGTTATAATAATTTCTGGAGATATAATGTACAACGTGGAACAACACTGTATCATATTCTTGTGTTCTGCTAAAGGACTAGATCATAAATTAATTACTGTCAACACACACACAATGGTAAATATGTAGAGATAATATGCTAATTTGCTTGATTGTGGTGATCGTTTCAAAAAGTATAGAAATATCAAAACATTAAGTTACCTTAAATTTACACAATTTGTATATGTCATGTTATCATGTTAAAGCTGTTAAGAAAGATTTAGTAAATCATGTCTACAACCTGGGAACTTTCTCATGACAGGGAGGGCTGGAGTAGGAAAATGGAATTTTGCAACAAGGATAGGGTGAGGGACATGGGGAAATTATTGATCAAGTATTTAAGAAATGACCTGGGTGGAAGCTACAACAAAGGGTATGAGATTTACCTCATCAGTCCTCAAATTTTTGGTTTCAGGAACACTTTACATTTTTAAAAGTTATTGAGGACCCCAAAGAGCTTTTATTTATTTGGATTATGTCTATCTATATTTATCATAGTAAACATTAAAACTGAGAAATTAAAAAAATATATACTTATATGTTTACATAAATCACATTTTTATTTAAAATTATCATTGTTAAGCAACAAACTTTGTGAGAACAGTGACATTGTTTTATATTTTTAGGTACGTCTTTAATGTCTGGTTTAATAGAAGAAAACTTGTTCTCCTTTCTACTTCTACATTTAATTTCTTTTGACATCACATGTCAGCTAGCCTCTGGGAAACTCCAATTATACTTGAGAGACAAGGAAAGTGGAAAAGGTAAACAAAACCTGTGTATTTTTATGAAAAGACTTTTGACCTTGCAGAACCCCTGGAAGGGACTCAGGGACTTCTCAGGGTTCTCTGGCTCATGTGTTCACAGAGTAGAGGGTAATCCGCAAGAGAAAGCAGTGATTGAGTGTGGGAGGTCTTGCTGAGAGGTGGTAGAGAAGAGGTTGGATGTGGAGAAAGTATGGTCCTTGTTTTCGTTTCTTTTCCCTTTCCTTTGGCCTCTTGTTGCTGGGATTTCCTCTTTAGATGATCGTATCATAAATTAGAAATAGCATTAACGAACATTCTTGATACTGCCTAATGAAAGTTTTTGTTTTGTCTTTCTGAGTCTTGATACATTTCAAGAAGTCTTCTATCTCATTTATTGTTCCCACCCAAATTTGGAACTTAGGAAGAGTCGATATAGCTATATTTAGATGATTTATCTCTCTGAAGACATTTTGGGATCATTTATAAATCTCTATAAACAATGCTCTGATGTCCCTTTATTTTGTTTAGAGACTGGGTCTTGCCGTGTTGTCTGGAGTGGAGTGGCTAGATCGTACCTCACAATACACAATACAATCAAACTCCTGAGCTCAATGTTATCCTTCCACTCAGCCTCCACAGCAGCTAGGTCTGCAGGTGTGTGCCAGCATGCCTAGCTTTTGATTACTATTATTATTTTTGTAGAAATGGGGGTTTCATTATGCTGCCCAGGCTGGTCTTCCAACTCCTGGCCTCAAGCAATCCTCCTGCCTTCCACCATCTGAGGAGCTGAGATTACATGTGTAAGCCACCATGCTGGTCCTGATGTCATTTAAATACAAACATGATACTATATTCCTTGTAGAAAGTGCCACATAAATATACTTTTTTTAAAATAGGGTCTTGCTGTGTCACCCAGGCTGGAATGCAGTGGTATGATCACACTCACTGCAGCCTTGACCTCCTGGGCTTAAGCGATCCTCCCACCTCAGCCTTCCAAGTAGCTGGGACCTGAGGTATGAGCCACCAAGCCCAGCAAATTTTTCAATTTTTGGTAAAGATCGGCGTGTCACTGTGTTGCCTAGGCTGGTCTTGAACTCTTGGGCTCAAGTTACCCTCCGCCCAAGTCTCCCAAAGTGTTGGGATTACAGGCCTGAACCACTGCACCAGGTCCTAAAAATTCATTCACTTTCTTTGTTTGTCCACAAGGTGCTGCTGTTTCCTTTCTAATAACATGAGACAGCTCACTCAAGAACATCAAGAACATGACATTCTCTAAAAAAAATCACAGTAGTTCCTTTTCCATAACTATGAAGTTTTCAAGGTGTTATCAGGTTTATTTCATAGAAAGAATGTGTAAAATTTTTCATGTAGAAACATAATCTTTTAGCAATGAGTTAGTTAAAAAATTTGGCATTTTCAGAATGAAGATTTCCTTTTCCCTATAATTTTATTTATTATAATTATATTTTTAATAATATCAATTGCTTTATAAAAACTCATTACATTATATACCCAATGTCTGTGAAATCGTCTGCTTTGAAGCACAGTGAAATAATCAATCAGCATACTGGGTCTAACACGGTTCCTTCCATTTTAAGAAAGCTATTTACACTCCAATTTGCAAGTTGGACTTTACAAAAATTAAAGCATTTATAAAATATACTAACTATGATTGTTTTAAAAAGTAATGGGTTTTTTATGTTAAGGAAATAAATTGAAGCTCTGTGTTGGAAAATGCAGAAAACAAATCAGCATTCTTTATAAATAGAATTTGCTGCTGGTTTAGAAATTACCTAATGTGCTTTATAGATTTTGGAAAATGAAATCAGCTGCAGTTAGCAGTGTGCACACATCGTATTTGCTGTGTCACTTTCAGAAAGGTTATGGAATATTGGCAGGTCAGGATTCTCAAAATGAGAAGTTCTAAGAAGAGGCTAAATGAAAAAGAATTTTGAAAGCAAACCTAGTTGTTTAATATAAACATGGACGAGTTATGGGGAAATCCTGGACTGGGAGCTAGCAGATCTATGTTCTGACTTTTACTAAGTCATTGGCTGCTACAGCAGGCCAAGCAGACATAACTGCCAAAGCTGCCTGGGAGTTGGGTTGATTGGCAATTGGCACAGGGAGAGAGGACAATTGCCAGAGTAATGGCCAAATATTCAGGGTTTCATGTTCAGTGAAGCAGGACGAGCATTTGTATCCCAAGGGCAAAACTGATGCTAGAATCTGGGCCTCCTGGCTGAATCTGAGTCCACAGTTTGATGAGTAGGATGAAGTAGTCTCAGAAATCCAAGCCAGCCAGAACCCATGAGGTGTGCTTTGCAGATATTGGCTGGTGAGCTGCATTAAGATGTTTCATTCCATTGAGCAAACATTCCTTGATTGGTTAGGTTAGCATCCCACAAGAGCAGAGACAAATTCTTCAGAATTTGTCCATGAAGCTATAGTCCCAGAGCTTATATTTCAAGGGAGGAAACAGCATCTCAGGATGGTAGGTGATTACAGCTAAACCGAATTCTGAAAATAAAAGGAACCCTATGTCTTTGTCTGCTCAGGCTGCTGCTACAAACAACTGTAGACTGAGTGGCTTAAACAGCATATACTTGTTTCTCACAGTTGTGGGAATTCAAAGATTAAAATCTGGGCCAGCAGAGCCAGTGTCTGGTGAAGGCCCTCTTACTGGTTTGCAGGTGTTCTTGTTGTATCTTCACATGGCTGAGAGAAGAGGGCTCTAGTCTCCTACTCTTCTTATTAGGATGCTAACCCCATTGTGGGAACTCCATCCTCATCAAACCCAAATTACTTCTCAAAGATCCTCCTTCTAATGCCATTCTATTGTAAGAGTTTCAACTTGTGCATTTGTTGAAGGAAACATGCAGTGCACAGCATCTAATCTAATCAAATCAGTTGTCCCTTGAATAAAATTCTAGCTCCTATAACAAGACTTAAAATTATGACTTGGTTGTTGCCAAAACTGTCTATCTGGATTTGCTAGAAATCAAACATACTTGAATATTTCCTCTAAAGATTTTCTCGTTCCTACCCTATTGTGTATATTTACAGAATTCTTAAATAATTACATATACAAGGCTTCTATTAGCTCTGATGAGAGCTTCTATTAACTTTGACAATTGCAAGCAGTTTTATAGCACTGTAGGTAAAAGCATGTGCTTTGAAATCATATAATAAATTTATTAAATGCTAAGGACTTTATATTCACTGTTTAATTTTATCATCTTAATAACCTTCATTGTTATCTCCATTAAACCCTATTTGTTGGTTGCTTACATTATTCTGATTTTGCAAATCTAAATTTGAGCGGCTTTCTCAATGTCACATAAGTTAATAAGTGGCATAGCTGGGGTTTGAATTAAAGTCTACCGGATTCCAAGATCTGTTTACCATTGTTCTACAATATGTACTTTTTAGGTCCCTGAGAATGCTAACAACATTTCTTTTGAAATCTGCCTTCTTTCTGGATAGCAGCTTTATTAATATGTGATTAGGGCACCATATTTCAGGCAACAAATTCTTTGAAATCTTTCATTTCCATAGTGAGATAAGAATCAGTTTTGTGGCATTGTCAGCCAGAAAACATCATTTAGAGACTATCTTGTACAATAAGTAGAAGACACAGCTGGCAGCCTGCGGAGGACAGAAAGCTCACAGCTTCTGTCCATACCCCTTTCACTTCCTCCTCAAGGAGATGGACCTCTGTGGTTGGTCAAGCTTAAGGATCTTTTATGGGCCACAGCTAATGGTGAAATCTTCCTAACTCTAGGTGAAGATTAATGGGCAAGTTGGAGAGTTAAGGTAGCTTGTGGCTGCTCCTTTTAGAAGAAAGTCTGATCATTGCTCTCTTATTTGTGGAACCCCTCCGTTCCCCCAAATGCTTGGTAAGACACGCCTGAAGACCAATCCTGTGTCAGTAGACTTCATATCTACTCTCTTCTACCAATCACACAACTACAGACAAATAAGAAAAATAAAACAAAGCTCAGACACACTCCCCTGGCATGGAGGCCACTCTCCGGCTGGCTACTTTTCTCTACCCTGGCGCCTCCTGGGCATTTGGCTCTTTCTTAGATCAAAGTGAGACATAGGTTTGGGATTAAAGAGAAGTAGGTGAAAGGGGTCTCTGGCCTGTTTTGGCATTAGACCAAGTAAATAACAGAGTTCTGGCTTAAGCTCAGCTCTGTAGAGCTTTCTCTGTGTTTGGGGAAAATCTCTGATAGTAATGAAGTGATATTTTACTGTGCTTCGTTTTCTGTACATATATCTCTTTCTTAGGTATGTTGTGAGGAGATTTGTTCCCTGGACAAATACCATCTTAATCACCTTCATTACCAACTTTATTTTATTTGCAGAGTTAAAATTTAAATAGACATTCAGGAAACAAGTCTGGTGAGAGAATTATGTTATGAGGTTAATCTTTCAGCATCTGCCTTAGGGACATTGATTATTTTCCTCCTTGTTTTTCACCAAGCTCCAGGCTTGCAAAAGAATTGTGATGTGGTCTGAGGCAAACTTACTGATTGGCTAGTGGTAAGTTAAACCATAACCTGTAGGACCGCTGGGAACCACTACTTGTCATCGGCCAGAAATCCATTGTTTGGAGGTGTGCGCTGGGAAGGCTATTCATACTTATTGATACATGTTTTGTTCTTGGCACTATGTTAAGTACTGGACACATGCAACAATTTGGAATATCGTTACATTCAACCCTCACAATAGTCTGATGTATATGTTATTAGTCCCGTATTAGAGACGAGTAAACAAGATTAGAGGAAGGGAAGCACACAGCTGGAACCACATAGGCGGCACTGGGATTGGAAGTAGTTCCGTCTCACCCTGGACCACCATTTCCATGCTGTGTCTCCACTAGAGGATCCTTTCTTTGGTTCTTCTAAGTCATTAGTCATCAATAATTTATCTCCAAACTGTAGGTTTCACAGGAGGAGATGCCACTTGAAGCTTCATGGCTTAAAATGGAGATGGAATGTGGAACATGGTGGGAAGCACCGGGAGGGGTTTATTGATAAATTTCAAGTACTTTGTGGGGCTCTGAAAGACTGTCTTCAAATTCTTTGTCCTACTATCTCTTTCATATTAGTTGAAATGTCATATGGGTATATCTTTTGGGTTAAATTAAGGAAAATCTCCATGAAAAGTAAAAAACAAACAAAAAACCCCCAAAAGAATAGAAAAAGATACTATGAAAAATCCACTCAGATTTCTCAGAGTTTTATTAACTCAAAGAAGCCTTGGTCCAGTTGGAAGAAGACAGAATTGATTTTGACAACCTCTAGCAAACCCTTTAGCGTTCAATGCACTCTGGACCATGAGTATAAAGAAGTTCACTTAATAGGTTCACCAAATTAGTTAGTTTGTGTAGTTCAAAGGGAAACAGACACAGAGGACTGTGAGGTTTTGACAGGGGTGAAAGGCAAGTCTGGGTCCAGTGAGCCCAGGCAGACCATGAAGGGGCAGGGCAGGAGAAGGACGGTGCTGGGAGGCTAGGGAACTTGTCACTTCTGTGCTGGCTGAAGATCACAAAAATCAACACAGCTTTCTCCAAATGCTGCCCGTGCCTGATGGAATTAAACAGAGCTCTGAGAAAGACAGAACCAGGGCCGAGGATGCGTTCTGAGCTGCCTACAGTCATCAATATCTTGGCCAGTGGCTATGCACTCGGGCAATTTGGCTAGCTTTCTTGATCCACACCAGAAAACTCGCTTTTGAATTGGTTTGGAAAGCTCCAAAAGGGACGTGCTTCATGCTATTGGTATTGCTGTCAAAAAGAAAAGATTCTGCTTTTCATCAGCTGTTGATTTTTGCTCTCTGTATTTCTCTAGCATGTGTTGCTGGTGGCCCTGGTTATGCTAACAAGTAGATAGTGTAGCTGCAACAGCAGAACAGAAAAGACTCTCCTGGATTCTCAGTTCCAGGCTGGCCTGGGAACAGGCTTAGGGATGTTTCAATGTTTGAATGCAGGTGAGCTGGAGATCTGTGGTAATTCTTTTGACATGAGGCTGGACATTCTTTATAGCTTCCCCAGACACAGGAATTGGCAGAGCTTGAAAAAGAATCACTGGCAGGAGGTTCATTTTCTTTATTGCTACCTCCCCAGCCATAAAACTAAAAGCTTTTTACCTAAATCACGTTAGCCATCTCATGGGAGTAGGAGATCATTTCCTTCAGAGTCTTTCCCGATTGGAGTCTAGTCCTAGGATGGTTTGAACGGTCCGTTTGAATTTGAAGAGCTTTCTAATTGATGCTTCTCATCCCCTCTCCAACCAGTCTTATTTGGTGTCGTCTGCCTTTCCCCTTCCTCCCTACCAAACCTCAGAGTCTTGAAACAAAAATCTTTGTATTGTAAACTTCATCATGCTAATTTCATCACTTCAAATGAAATTTCCCTTGTTTGAGTTTCCTCCAACTGTGTGACTTAGGGCTGTTGAACTCTTCCAAATACACAGGAAAACGGAAACCTCTTTTGCTGTCTAGTGATTGTATAATAAAACCTTTTCAGATGCTAATCACATGCTTTGAGCTTGGTTAATGAATGAAATTCTAAGGATATTCTTATTTGAAAGGTTTAAAAATATAATAACTGTCATTATATCTAATTCTGTCTACATTTCTGGTGTGAAATGAGAAGTCAGGAGCCCTGCCATCTAGACAGTACATGGTTCTACCAGCTATTTCTGTGTTACTTCAAGCAAATCACTTCTTTTCTGCCTTTTCTTTCTGTTTATGTAAAATGTGGATAACTATCTGTCTCACTGAATTCACAGAGTGACTGTATTATGTACAATAAAATTTATTGAAAAGCATAAATCTCTATAATTAGGTAGAATGTTACCTGTAATTTATAAGCTTTTTAAATCCTGGGGCAGTGGAGGAAGTATTCCTCTTCCTGTAAAAGGACATCCCTCTAATAATCTCCCTTCTTTTCCTGACTTTTCAGGGATTCTGTTCATTGCTTTTCCATTTGTCATCTGCATCTTCAATCTCTCTCCTTCTTGATGCATTCTGTCAGCATTTAAATATAAATTTTTCATTTAAAATATCTTCTATTTTGGAGGAACCTTAACTTTGACTCTGTGTGTCTTTCTAGCTATCAAGTCATCTCCTCCTTTCTCGGCAAATTTTTCTCAAGTATTTTCCACACTTACTATCTCCTTTTGCTCATTTTCCTTTCACTCTTTATTCAGGTCAGTTTGGCTTTCACTTTCATCAAGCCTATGAAACTGCTTGTGCTAAGGTCACCATATAAGAGTGCTAGGGGCTTCCATCACAAGCTGCCACAGATTGAGTGGTTTATCTTCTCAAGCTCTGAAGACTGGAAATCCAGGATGGAATGTCAGCAGGTTTGCCTTCTTCTGAGAGCAGGTTTGCCTCCCTTCTTGCTGTGTCCTCAGGCTGTGTTGCCTGTGTCTCAATCTCTTTTTAGATGGACACCTGCCATATTGGTTTAGGGTCCACCCATATGGCTTTATTTGACTTCACTTACCTCTTTGAATGCCTTCTCTAAATCAGTCCCTCTGAGGCAGTGGGGATGAGCTCTTCAACATAGGAATCTGGGGGGACACAATTCAGCACCCCCAGAATTGGTGATTCCTAAACATCATGAACACTGTTCCTCTTTCTCTCTTTCTTTCTCTCTCTTTCTTTCTTTCTTTCTTTTTTTCTTTCTTTCTTCTCTTTCTTTCTCTCTTTCTTTCCTCTTTCTTTCTCTCTTCCTTCCTTCCCTCCCTTTCCTAACCTTCCCTTGCTCTCCCTTCCTTCTTCCCTTCCCTTCCCTTCCCTTTCCTTTCCCTTCCTTTCCTCACTCTCCTCTCCTTCTTTCCTTTCCTTTCCTCACCCTTCCTTCCTTCCTTCCTTCCTTCCTTCCTTCCTTCCTTCCTTCTCTTTCTTTCTCCTTTCCTTCCTTCTATTTATTTACTTTTGTTTATATAAAATTTATGGGATACATGTGCAATTTTGTTCCATGCATAGTGGTCAGTTCAAAGCTATTAGGGTATCCATGACCAAAGTAACATATATTGTACATATTATGTAATATATAAGTCCAGTGGGGTCTCAGGAACATTCGGTAGAGTAGACCCCTGACCTCTTCCTCTAGCTTGAACTATTTTCTTATCAGCTTCTCCCTCTTTGCCCAAACTTTAAATGTTGAAGTTCCTAAATCCTGGGTCCTCTTCTGTTCTTATTCCATACTAAGCTTGTCCAACCCATGGCCTGTGGGCCACGTGTGGCCCAGGACAGCTTTGAATGCAGCCAAACACAAATTTGTAAACATTCTTCAAGCATTATAAGATATTTTATGATTTATTTTTAGCTCATCATCTATTGTTAATGTTAGTATATTTTATGTGTGGCCCAAGACAATTCTTCTTATTCGAATGCAGCCAGGGAAGCCAAAAGATTGGACAGCCCTGCCTACACAGACTCTAGACAAGGTTTTATTAATTCCTATGGCTTTAGATACCATTGATATGCATATGGCTCCTACAGACCTCTCCTCCCAAACTCCAAAACATTATGTGCACCTGCCATCTTGAAATCTCCACTGGGATTTTCACAGGCATTCCTAAAATCAGAATTCAAAACTCTTGAGTTCTGCCCCCACATCTATGCCACTTCCTCAATCATTTCCCTTTTGTTAGTTTATTTCTTCTTCAGCCTTACCATTCTTTATAAAAATCGTCTCCATTTACCCACTTGCTTCTTCCAGAAAGCATCATCATCCTTGATGCTTTCTTCTTCCTGCAACTCCCTTACCATCACAACTTGCAACCAAGTACTGTTATTTCACTTTCAAAATATGTGCTAAAATTATCTGCTTCTGTCATCCGCATCTTTCAGCTGATCTGCAAACATATACTCCTCTTTCCAACTTTTTGCCTCTCCAATACCTTCTCTATGGCACACCCAGAGAGGTTCTTCAAAAATTTCAATTAGATCATGTCTCTCCTTCATTTAAAAATATTTAATGATTTTCTACCCACGAAATAATTCTGCTAGTCTGCAAGCTCTAAAGATGCAAGGACTAGGTTTGCCTTATTTGTTTCTGTTTATGCAGAGCCTAGCCTTGCATTTAGTAGGAAGTTAACACATTGACCTAGATCTTGTCCACCTTCTCAGCCTCACCTCTCATGGAAGCACTCATAGACCTCAGTCCAGTTACTCTTTTCTCAGATCCCTGAGCTGGCGTGGTCCAGGGATGCCTGGGCCATGATGCATTCACTCCTGCTTTGTTGGCTGGTATCTGCTTAAATTCTTGCTACTGTAACTGATGTCCAAGTCATCACATAGGCATCTCTGGGAGCTTGCTAGAGCTCAGGCACCACCCTGGATCCAATGAATCAGAATCTGCATGTTGACAAGTTGCCCAGGTGGTTCATATGCACATTCAAGTTTACCGTGCTTTGCTCTAGATCCCAGCCTGAGTGTTAGTTCTTTAAAGAGACCTTTCCCAACTGGCCAGATCGTATTAGGTCATGTGATGGATTCACCCACATGGTCTGTGATACAGAAGGGAAAGGGAGTTGAGGCCTATTGATCAGAAGCTGCTCATTTTACGGTTTTACCTAAGGGTGATCCTATCAAAAGTTCTGGATTTTGTAGAGAAGGATACAAAGTAGTGAATAGTTTGATTTGAGAAAATTGAAAATGGCCAGTTTTCTTTGCTTTAACCAATATGTTTGCTCTCCCTCTGAAAATCCCTTGTTACAAGTCCTTAGTTTTAGTTTGCACATTATGACACGATGGGAATAATGCACAGCAGTGATCCTCAGTTGGTTTGGGTTTTCAATACACAATTGATCCATGGTTGTCGCATGCATTGTAGAATGTCCAGCTAGAACACCTATTCTTTCAATTACTTTCATTGCTTTCAATGACAAAACCACAATTACTTTTGCACTAACCTGATAGCTTTGCTACAAGTCAGTTGTTCAGTTTTTGTTGTTGTTGTTGTTGTTGTTTGTTTTTATTTTTGCAAACACTTTAGATACTGCATAGTGGATGGATTAGTTTGTGGTTCCTGGGATCTTCTGTGTATTCTGTTGAAGCTCAATAATCACATTACTGCGGACCTCCAAAATTTTACAAAAGACTGCATAGTGAGTATTCAGCTGATAAACGAAACCACAGCTTATTACTGTGAGATGAAAGAAAGCACACCAATGAAAAGTAAACACTGTTTAAACCTATCTCAATGAATTTCTAAAGTGTCATACATTTATTATATTCTCTACTTGTAAAATATTTTGTTGTGTGCATTGTCAAGTATTTCAGGATTTTATGGGTATAATGTCTTCTATTAATTTAACTGGAAAACTTGTAGTTATTCAACAAGCAAACTAAAAGTGTTGGCAGAGATGTAATTTTAAAGCACAATTCCACTCATTCCTTCAGTATTACAGCTGCTCCTTGTTTGTTTAATAATAGAACTGATGAGTAGTTAATTTGAGAGGAAAGCTGGTGCAGGTGTAGTGCTATTTAGATATCATGGAGGACACATGTAACATCTGCAGCTAGCTATATGGTAAAAGCAAAACAGAAGTTAAAATCAGCCCTGTGTCAAATCTGCATAGTTTTAGGCTTCAGAGAGTTTCTCTGTATGTTGAGGCAGGAAGTTTAGTAGAATTCCAAGGGAATAAGAGAGGAACCAACATTTGTAGATTTTGCCTTCTATGGGGAAACTCATTCAATCATCAGGAGAACTCTTCAATAGGTTTTATTTGCTCCGGTTTACCTAGATGAAAAATTGAGACCCAGAATCCATGCTTTTCTTTCCTGGTTACACATTAGAATCACCAATGTGATATTAAAAACACACACACACACACACATACACACACACTGCACAACGATTAGCATGGCTGCTATCAAAAAAGAAAAAACAAAAAAATCAGGGGCCATGCATGCTGGTTCACACCTGTAATCCCAGCCCTTTGGGATCACCTGAGGTAGGGAGTTTGACAGCAGCCTGGCCAACATGGTGAAACCTCATCGGTACCAAAAAAAAATAATAAACAAAACAAAAAACAACACACACATACAATTAGTCGGGCATAGTGGCACACATGTGTAATCTCAGCTAATTGAGAGGCTGAGGCACGAGAATCGCTTGAACCTGGGAGGCGGAGGTTGCAGTGAGCTGAGATCACGCCACTGCACTCCAGCCTGGAGACAGAAGGAGACTCGGCCTCAAAACAAAACAAAAACACCCAGAAAATAACAAGTGCTGACAAGGATGTGGAAAAATTGTAACTCTTGTGCATTGAGGGTGGGTATGAAAAATAGTACATCGGCTGTGGAAAACATACAGTTCCTCAAGAATTTAGACATAGAATTACCATATGATTCAGTAATCCCACTCACATCTATAAATCTCTATATCTGTATCTTTATCTACCTATATCTATCTTCAAAAGAATGGAAAGCAGTTACTCAAATAGATACTTGTGCACCTGTGTTCTCTCCCCACCCCACCCCCCCTTTTTTTT